>NC_058414.1:33073167-33161841 GCF_002201575.2 Neomonachus schauinslandi | reverse complement strand
TCTCTCTATCTCTATCTCTATCTCTCTCTATCTCTATCTCTATCTCTATCATCTATCTATCTATCTATCTATCTATCTATCTATCTATCTCTCTATCATCTATCTCTCTATCATCTATCTATGGCTATCTATTTATAGCTATATCTATCTATCTATTTTTTTTTTTTTTGGTCAAGGTTATATTGTATGCACATATCTAAATCAGTCCCTGGTTAGAGAAATCTGGTAGCTGATTGATTTAGACAAATCATTCAGCTGCTGGGGTTGGGAGGGGGGCTGTAAAGCACATGGCTGCTCAAAAAATCAACAAAATTATTCTAATTCTTCTACACCTCTTCTCCTTCTCTTCTTCCTTCTCCTCTTTCTTTTTTTGTCCTTCTCCTTATTCTTTTCCTCCCCTCCCAACCTCCCTGCACCTCCTCCTCGTCTTCCTCCTCCTTCTTTCAGGATGTGGGCAGATTCACAGTAGGGTAGGTGGTATCAGCTCTTACCTCATCTTCCCGTGTCTGACCTATCAATCGAGTCCCGGTCTAGCTCCAAAATACTGCTCGCGTCTTTCCACCTCTCTTCACGTCCACTGCCAGCACCGTAGTTGAGGCAAGTGGGGCTCTTTGCCTGAGCCCTGCACCTTGGAGGGCTCTGTGAATCACAATCAACTTGTTAAAGTGCACAAGGGACCTTTTTAATTGGTTCTGGAGCTCCACACAGGCACAGGATGATCCTTAACCGGGACTGGCTAACCACATGATCAGCATTGTCCCTTTCCAGGGAAATACTTCCCCACAACTCTCACCCTACATTCTGTAAGCCAGCGATGACCACATCAACAAAAGCTATGAAAGCCCATAGTGCGTTCTTTCACCAACATCACAGATTTAATATATTCCAAGACTTGGACAACCATCATCTCAATTTAGGTTTAGAACATTTTCATCACAACAAAATCAATTCCTGTGCCCATTGGTAGTCATTTCCTATTCTCTTCCCCTTTCCCCATCCTTTCATAGTGCACTAGGCAATCATGAATTTACTTTATTTTTTAAATATATTTAGCTATTCTGGACATTTCATGTAAATGGAATCATACAGTATATAGTCTTTTGTGACCGGCTTCTTTCACTGACTTGCGACGGATTCTTATGCAGTGCTATATTGTTCCTCAGTAGGATTGACTGTTCTTTACTTATGAAGTAGGAAATTACTCAAACACAGGAAGAATGTTCAGACAATATTAAGTAGTCCCAAATATGACAAATATCCATGACACATGGCTAGCTTATTCTTTATGTCTCAGTTTATATGTCACCTCTGGGAGAACTCCCTGCTTGTCCTCGTTAAAGATAGACCATCCCTGGTATTCTTTCTCCCAGACCCTTATCTATTTTTTTAATGCACTTATGATAATCTGAAGTAATTTTAATTGCCAGTCTGTGTGTGTGTGTGTGTGTGTGTGTGTGTGAGGTCTGTCTGCCTCACTAGAGTATAGACTTCATGAATGAAGGTACCATGTCTACCTTGCCCCCATTGTACCTCCAGCATAATGGTTCAAAATTTATCACAGTGGTTCCAAGTAGGCACTCAGCTTTGGAATAAATGAATAATTGAATGAGTTATTGAATGATTAAAAGAATGTAGTGGGAGGCAAATGCTTATGGGAACCAGTTGGAGATTTCAAACATGAAGAAGCTCTGGGTCATCTAGGTGACCATGTCTTCTAGGTGGCTGATAGAGTTTATACACACAATTGTCAAGCTAAACAACGTGGAAGGGCATTTAGGAAAAGGTGATATTCTCTTGCTTTCCTCCACCCTCAGTCCCTCTCTCCAGAGATAAACATTTCTAACTGTGCTTAGCTGCCTTAGTGGTTACTGCCATTGTCCGTATCTTTAAATATGATGCCATATTGCTCTTTCCTAATTTATCCACTTCTGAATTATCTCTTGCTATGCTACATGAGTCCATTTACCCAAAATTTCCATCTTTCTTCCCACTTCCTCCCAAGAGTTATATCTTTAAGAAATTTCTGTTTAGTCTACTACTAAACTTAAATTAGTTGCTTCATCTTCTGCTTTTCCTACAATAAACAGTTCCTCCTGCCTCCCCAAACTTGTAAGATAAAGATGTTTGTGTGTCTGGCCTTCCTTCCATCTCCATTTCCTAGTCTCTGCAAGTTGTATTTTTAATTTTGTAGAGTCAAGATTGATGACATTTACATGCTCTTGACCTAGGTTCTACTGGCTGCTCAAAGTCATGTCCCATTTGAATGCATTGGTTTTGTGTCTGACCCATATTGAATATTTCATTTTTATTGTCATTCCTGGAGAAACTGATTCCTTTTTTTCCTGATGGATGAAAAAGCATGTGTCATCTTTACCACGTTGCTGATATCTTCTAGCCTCTTACTTATTCTCTGTGCTTTTTAGGATCAGTTCTTTTTTTTCCATGAAGCCACTGATTTCCTCTTTTAAATTGGAGTGGTTGCATAAACTGTGGCTTTATCATACAATGTTCTGCTTTTCTGGAGGTTTACATTTCCTTCCTTTCTTTTTTCTTATAAAGGCAAAAAACATATGTTGATAAAAAATTCCCTCAAGGAAATAAAATTTCAGTTAAAAATGGGATAAATTCTATAGGCATATAAATTATATTATAGAGCTAAAATATTAGACCTCAGAATTTGACTATGGTTTATAGTTAACATTTAATTATATAATAAGTTCCATAAATATGGATAACTCTTTACAGCTTACATGCTTCCAGACTAATTAAGAATTGTCTTTAATCATCGTGCTTATTATATTATAATCAAAAGAAAAACATGAGCAGAGAATCTTCCTGACAAAACTCCTGCTTGAGTCAAAGCCATAGCTGAGAAGGGGAACGTAGAACTTAATTTGAGTGCCGTTTTCTGCTGAGATCTGAGTAGACAGTGTAGGTGATGACCTCATCTTTATCATTTATTAAATATGTGAAAATATTTCGAGGTGGAAAAACAGGTAGTTTACATACTCTTAGAAGCAAAGTCTGAACAAGTAGATATTTCAGAAATAAACAGATTTTTCAGAGTCTGTTTCACTTTGGCAAATAGTAGGTAATGGTATAAAACTTAAATTTATGGGTGCCTGGGTGGCTCAGTTGGTTAAGCGACTGCCTTCGGCTCAGGTCATGATCCTGGAGTCCCGGGGGGTCTGCTTCCCTCTCTGACCCTCTCCCCTCTCGTGCTCTCTGTCTCTCATTCTCTCTCTCAAATAAATAAATAAAATCTTTAAAAAAAAAAAAACAAAACTTAAATTTATGAAACACCCCTCCTCCAATACCTACACACACACACACACACACACACACACACACACACACACACGCATGCATATAAAAGACCTGATTGGCACCCGGACTGAACTGACATAAGGCACAGTAATTGTGCCAGCATAACCATCCTTATCACATTAATGTGCCCCATTATGTGATGATTAAACCTTTCCATTTATCTAGCTTGCCATAACATTTGCATTCCAAGCAGAAATGAGAAATACAAATTATGCTTAGGCAAGGGAAAAATCTCACATTGAAATAATTATGACAACTTACAGTATACAGTATATAGAAAGTTGGCAAAGTGCTTTTCAGATAGATTTGCTCATCTGCTTTCCTTAACAACCCTGAGAAATGCATGTTGCTATATTAGCTCCACTTTATTGCTGACAAAACCAAGGATCAAGAAAAGTTATGTTTTTCAGGCTGATAAGCAGAGCAGGAGGAAATATGGCTCTTAGTCTTTTTACTGCAACACAAAATTATTGGTTTATCACCAGATATAGTCTGCATAAAAAAGGAAACACACTGGATAGTTGTAGGCATCCAAATTACTCATGCAAGGTATTATTTACACCTTACCACCTCTTCTAAAGGTCAAAGTGTAGTAAGGACAGATCTGACCTTCAATCCTGGCTATTCTCAGGAAAATACATGATTAAGGAGAATAACACTGTGTGTGCCTAGTGTTCTCTACCCCACCCCCATCTCAGGTAACTTCTAGTGAAAATGAATCCAGAAAGCTTTGGGATGGGAAAAAGTCATAAAATTATTAGAGCATATCCCCACTGCTTTGCCTCAGTGGTGTTTATGGGTTAGGGGCAGAGGGAGACGGTGAGGGAGAATCTTAAGTAGGCTCCATGCCCAGTGCAGAGCCTTTCATGGAGCTCTATCTCACGACTCTAAGATCATGACCTGAGCTGATATCAAGAGTCGGACGATTAACCGATTGCACCTGGTGCCCCTGTTTTATTTTGTTTTTTAAAAAATTTTTATTTATTATTTTTAAAATTCCAGTGTAATTAACATACAGTGTTAGATTAGTTTCAGGTGCACAATATAGTGATTCAATAGTTCTATACATTATTCAGTGCTCATCATGATAACTATACTTTTAATTCCCTTCCCCCTACCCCATTGCCCCTCTGGCAACCACCAGTTTATTCTCTGTATTTAAAAAATGTTTTTTCATTTGTTTCTTTTTCCCTTCCTTCATTTGTTTTGTTTCTTAAATTCCACATGTGAATGAAATCATATGGTATTTGTCTATGTTGTTGCAAATGGCAAGATTTCATTCTTTTCTTATGGCCTGGTAATATTCCATTGTGTGTACGTACCCCATCTTCTTTATCCATTCCCCTATCAATGGACAAAACACAAAGTGCTTTTAAATGAAGAGGTCAGAAAAGCCTCTCTGGGGAAGTGATATTTCAACTAACCCAGAAGTTGGGCTGGTGCCAGCAACATGAGAACCTGGGGAAGAATATTCTGCAGAAGGCACAAGAAAGAGCAAAGACCCTGATATGAGAAATGATCATATAGCCATGACCAGTCTCAGTGGGCGAGGAGAGAGTGAACAAGATGTGAAAGTGGAGAGGGTAGCAGGACCTTCTAGGAGATGTAAGCAGAGTGGATTTCCCATGAAGGCAACAGAAAGCCATTGGTGTGGTTAAGCAGAGGTGACTTGATCTAATTTACGTGGAAAAAAGTCACTACAGAGGGTCAGCTGAGAATAGATGGAGGGGCTAGAGCTGAGGCAGAGAGACAGCTGGGAAGCTTCCAGTTTGAGGAGACAGTAGTGTGGACTATGATGGCAGTAGAGTTGGAGAAAAATGGATATTTGAGGGCGCCTGGGTGGCTCAGTTGGTTAAGCGACTGCCTTCGGCTCAGGTCATGATCCTGGAGTCCCTGGATTGAGTCCCGCATCAGGCTCCCTGTTCAGGAGTCTGCTTCTCCCTCTGACCCTCCCCCCTCTCATGCTCTCTCTATCTCATTCTCTCTCTCAAACAAATAAATAAAATCTTTAAAAAAAAAAAAAGAAATGGATATTTGTAGAACAAGTGAATGAATCTTTCTTCTTTGGGTGTAAAATAATGGACCTAACTTCTAGCCTAGAGGCCAACCCTGTAATAGCTACTGTCAGTCACAGAGGCTTCCCCTAGTTTTTAAAGTCACAGTCCTTAGCCGGTTACCTGGGCTCTTTATTCCAAGGACAAATTTCTTTCAAATTATAAAACGACGGTTTCTTTTTTAAGAAATGAATACACAAAATTTGCATAAATTCTTTATTGACGAACAACATACCAATAATAACATGCACAAATCTTAAGTGTACACACTGATGAATTTTCTCAAAGCATAGGTATCTGTGTAAAAAGCTCCCAGATCAGGAGATAGACATTCTCATCATCTCAGGAGCTTCCTTCAAGTCACTCCTCTCCTGAGTTCCCTGACTAACCAACCACTTATTATCCTGACTCCCTTCACTGTAGATTAGTTTTGTCTGTTTTTACACTTTATATGAATTGTACCGTGTGTGCTTTGTTGTGACTGGCTTCTTTCACTCAGTATGTGTGATTCATCCATATTGTTGTTGGCGGTTGTAGTTTATTTATTCTCCTTGCTGTATAGTATTCCATTTCCCAGCTATACCAGTGGAATAGTCCCATCATTTTTCCATTCTGCTTTGGTGGACATTTGTTCTTTTTTCTATGAGAATAAGATTGAATCACGCTCTACTGCATGGCAGAATGTTTGTGATAAATGTCCTTATTAATATTTAAGGGAGTTTCCTCAGTTCAAATGAAAAGAAAATTAAAGCTAATTATTTGATATGGACCCTATTTACAGATATTAGTACCATTACCAATGTTAGTACAAATTTGCAAATATTAGTACACATTTAATAGCAACATTGGTAAAAATTTCTAACTTGTCAGGCACTGTGTTGAGTGTTTGAACATAATATCTTATTCAATCCTTATAGGCACTTTATGAACTACGTACTAATTCTATCTCCATTTCCCATATGAAGAAATTGAGACTCAGATAATTTGTCTCAGATCAGAGTTTCACCAGAGAAACAGATCTAATAGGATTTATATGTGTATACATGTATATATTCATGTATAGATAGCTACAGATGGATGGATGGAGGGATGGATAGATAGATAGATAGTTAGATAGGTAGATTTACTGCAAGGAATTAGTTTACATGATTGTGAGGTCTGGCAAGGCAAGTGTGAAATCTCTGTAGGGCCAGCCACGAGGAAGGGCAGACTGGAACTTTTGGACATGGGCTGAAACTGTGGTCCACAGGCAGAATTTCTTCTTCCTTGGACAAATCTCAGTTCTGCTGTTAAGGCTTTCAGGTGATTAAATCTGGCTCACCCAGATGATCTAGGATAATCTCCTTTACTAAAGTACACTGATTATGGACTTTAATAACATCTATAATATACCTTTTCGGCAACCTTGAGATCAGTGTTTGGTTTAATAATCTGACTCCATTTACACATAAAACTGATCATCATAATCATATAATTAGTAGATAGCAGGCCTGAGATGTAAATCCAAGTTGGTGTGATTTTAAAGCCCAGCTCTTAATTTCTATGATCTGTTAAAAAGAAATGGTCTAGTCTGAGAGCAGAGAATGTTCTAAGATTCAGGGGTGATAATATACTGGGGATAATCCAGGAATGAAAAGGTGGCCTCTGTGCCTGAAGCACACAGATCTGGGGAAGGCAAGAGAACAAACAGGACTCCAGAGTCTGCAAGGCTTCTGACAGGCTCTCTGCCAAATGCTAGCTATGTGATCTTGGGAAAGTTGCATAAGCTCTGTTACTCTTCTTTGTAGAATGGGTAATGGAACCTATTTCCTAAGGTTGGTTGACTACACTGGTTCATGTAAGGTTCTTGGAATAATGCCTGGCACAGGTAAGTATGGCATGAATATTAGCCATTAATATTAGTGGGCTTTTGGGAGGAGTAGGGTGGAACATGGTAAACTTGCTCTTAAGCAGCCATCCTTGCCTGATCCTTTATAGGATTTAATATATAAGAAGGGAAGAATTACAGTCAATAAAGGAGGGCTGCCTAACTCAGTAAGGAGCGCTATAACACTGGCCAGCTCTTTCAAAAAATCAAATAGAGACACACACGTGAGGCAGTGTATCACAATAAAACCTGGGGGAGTTAAAAGTAAAGATAACCCCATGAAAAGGAAGAACACATAGGCAAATATTAGACAGGCATGAAATTACAGAAGAAATAAGAATACATCTGACTATATAACAACAAAAACATTTAAAAATATCTCTGAACCATCATAATCAAAAGTCAAGAGCAAATGTCAATCCTGTTTGCTATAAAGATGACAAAGTGTGATAGCCTTCGAACATTCTCTGCTCTCAGACTAGACCATTTCTTTTTAACAGATCATAGAAATTAAGAGCTGGGCTTTAAAATCACACCAACTTGGATTTACATCTCAGGCCTGCTATCTACTAATTATATGATTATGATGATCAGTTTTATGTGTAAATGGAGTCAGATTATTAAACCAAACACTGATCTCAAGGTTGCTGAAAAGGTATATTATAGATGTTATTAAAGTCCATAACAAAATATGACATGACAAAATAAATCAACACCCCAATATAAAAATGGGTGAGTTATATGAACATTCAAAAAACAAAAAAAAAATGGCTTATAGGTTTCATTATAGAGCTAAAGGAAATTAAAATATAATTTGAGTGCATTTTTTTTGCCTAACAAATTAGTAAAAAATAAAAAATTATTATGCAGCTGAAGGTATAGGAAAATAGACACACACGTATGTGCATGTGTATATATATGTGTGTGTGTATATATGTATATACATATATTCAGTTTGTTTGCAGTATAAACTGGTACAGTTCTTCTGGTAAGCATTGTGGCAATGATATATAATGGAAAATTTAAAATATTCCTCACCTAGTAATTTCACTTAGTCTCTAGGGAGGAAATAACCTCTAATTCTGACAAAGTGTGATGTATAAAGTAATTCATTTATAATAAAGAAGCATCGTAAATAGTCTAAATAGTAATAGTGAAATATTTGTATCTATCTGATTACTACACAGGCATTTACAATTATGTCTATGAAGGGAGTCAGAGAAATGAGATGTTAGTCAAAGGGTACAAAATTTCAGTTATGCAAATGAGCAAGTTATGGAGATCTAATATACAGCATGGTGACTATACTTAATACTGTATGCTATACTTGAAAATATTTCAGGTAGATTTTACAAAAAATAGAAACTATGTGAAGTGATGGATATGTTAATTATCTTGGTTGTGATAATCATTTTGCAATGTATGCATATACCAAAACATCACCTTGTACACCTTAAATATATATAATTCTTGTCAGTTATATTTTAATAAAACTGGGAAAAATAAAATTAGGTCTATGAGGAAAAGGAAAATGCTTTTGTTAAGTGAAATGTAAAAAGTAGAATATAGCACTATGATATATATGTATATTCATAGAAAAGTAATCAAAAGTGTATATTTCTGGGTCATAGAATTATGAATAATTAATGTTTTTCTTTATTTCATTATTTTCTCAATTTCCTATGCCTTTAAGTTTAATTGGAACAAAATTGCATGGAAAAAGGAACTGCTATTTGCCTAAGATGGGACAGGAAGTGTCAGTGTACCCACTCTGCTTGGATATAGAATAACTTCTAGACTGTTCCTGGTTGCATGGTACATTCTCTTTTCTCAGTTGTTATATCATCCTTTCAAGCAAGAAATGTTCTCTCGATTGTCTGCTTCCCAAATTCCTCCATCATCCTTCTAAGTTCGAGCATTATTTCCTTTTAAAGTATTCCCTGACATTTCTCCTCTTTTCCTCTTCAAGAGCTGGGTGGTACATCCTTTCTAGTGGTCCCATAGCACGTGGTACATAGATAAGTGTGGCCTTAAGGTCTGGAGATGCAGGCAATATGCATGAATGTTTATCAATAGTACATTCAAATACATATAAAGTAATATCTGTTTCCAGACTGGGTGACCATGTTGTATACTAAAATATTTACTATGTTCTATTATAATCGTTATCTTGTTCTTTCCATAATGTGACCCTTTTGAAGGCAATTTGTTTGCCTTTCTTATCTCTGTACTGGCACCTCCCTTTTACATGAAGTGGGTCCTTGGTAAATATTCATTGAATGCATGCATTATTTAATTGGCCTAAAATGTATTTTTTAAATGAAATGCTGTTTATTGTCTCTGTTTATTAGTAGTTTAAAAATAGACTTTGAAACATTCTAATCGTCTCTTATCTTTTTAGCTGGAAGATGTCTAATCTCTTTGGTGTTTCCCTTTAGCTTTGGCTATGTTGGCTGAACTTCTCATCTCTTTTAGGTCTCTTATATCTGTCTGGGCATGAGAACATAAAGCAGAATTGAGTGCGTTTTTCTAGGTTTGGGTATGCTGCTCCTCTGTACAAAGGTTTTGCTTCTGAACTTCTGTAATCATGATCAGCATATGTAAATTAAAGCAGCATTCTGCCCTGCTCCCTGTATTCCAAGAACATTCCAAATTATATTTACTTATGATGGTATTTGTGAGGCGAGGTTATGCCTTCTAGATGACACTTTTAAGCTTTTATCCTAATTTTTCTTTCAAGCTTTGTAGTAGTTGCCATCTATTGCCATGTAGTTTACAGTTCTGTCTAGACCCTTATGTAGAATGCTTCAAATAGTTAGTTTTGAGGAATGTTTGAAGTAGCATCTTAAAAAAGCAAGGGGAGGAGGTGGAGAACTCCTGGGTGGCTCAGTCGGTTAAATGTCCCATTCTTGGTTTTGGCTCTGGTCATGATCTCAGGGTGGTGAGATAGAGCCCCTCCCCATCAGGCTCTGCGGTAGGTATGGAGCCTGCTTAAGATTCTCTTTTTCCCTTTTGCCCCTTAAGATTCTCTTTTGCCCCCCCCCCTCCATTTGGACTTGCACTGTCTCTCACTCTCAAAACAAAACAAAAGTGGGATATTTTCAAGATTTTTTAAATTTAAAAACCAAGACAAAAATTCATTCAACTTTTTAACCTTTTGTTCTGTTTTTGTTTTGGCCTGAATACACATCCTTTGATTTATAACACCAAGTGAGTGTTTTTTCACCCATCCCGACTTCATCTCAAGTCCTGGTAATGTGGTTTAAGATTTTGGGTAATGATGTTGTTGACTGCTAGATCATTATGACTTGGCTTGCCGCATTTTGAACTTTTGTCCAGTATAATTATGAGACTTAATATTAAGAATATTGAAAACCTCTGGTGATTCCTTGATATTTTGATCTTCATTCTGATACCTAATCCAATATAGCTAGTTTCTTTCAGGACATTTTCTTGCTTATCTGTGCCATTTTGTTATTTTTTAGGGGGAAATTTTATGTGGTTGGCATTTAATTGTCAGGATTTTAATTATTTCTGAATCTTTAGTAAGTACTTAACAGGATGTGCTGTGCTTGAGAAAACTGTTATTTATTTATTTGTTTGTCTTTGACTTTTTCAGCAAGCAGCTAACAATTGAGTGGATCAGCACAGTTTAATTTGGACACTACATTTTCACCAGAAAAACACTTGATATATATTTAGATTTCATAGAATTTACAGTGGAAAAAATAGATTCTCAGCCAAGTTTTTCCAAACATATTTAAAAGTTTTCTAATAGCTATACTGAGGATCAGTTTTTTGCCATTAATTAAATTAAATGTAATTAAAAATTAGAATTAACTTTAAGTTAATTCAAATGAAATAAAATTAAATATTCAGTTTCTCAGTTGCACTAACCATATTTTAATACCCACGCATGGCTGGTAACTACAGTATTGGATAGGACAGGTTTGGATGGTTTGCTATAATTTTGAAAAATTCTACCTGTTGTTTTGCTAGCAAGCTTTTAACTTTTATAGTACATTTTTCAAAACTTATTTAGTATGTAATATTACTTTTCCTTTCAAGTAATTTCAAGTCAGAATGATCACACTCTGGTTTAAGCAGCATTATGTTCTTTGCCTTTATACTTTCAGGGTCCTTCAAGATGCTGTCTGAAAATGCATTCATTGAGGTGGCATATGTTATCAATTGCCCATGAAACTGTACTTATATCAGGAAATGACATTTTCATCTACTGACTAGATGACTAGTTATGCTCCCAATTCGGGTGCATACATGCTTGCATTGTTTACTTATATATTCTGGTGTCAATTGCATACTCAGAATTTGCCAGAAGAATTTAAAAGGGCAGCATTAGATAATTTTTATAGATGGCATTTCTCAAGCCTTCAGGCCCCTTGATATATTTACTTATAATGAATGCATATGTACTGATGGAGATTTAGTGTGGAATTTACTTTTTATGTTTATACTGTTATTCTGTAAAATGAGTCCAATATACCTATCATGTTGATTGTTGACTGAGGGTATGTGTGTGTCTAAACTTTGCACTACTTTTAAATTAAAACTATTTCCTTTGATCCAGGGGATTCTAGATGTCTCTATGATTGAAATCTGTGTGTGGTTTTATTCCAGCCGAATAATTTTAAAGCCTTGTAGATTGTAAAAATACCAAGTTCAGATCGATTGGTCATTTATTTATTCTTTCATTTATCATACATTTATGGGGTACCAACTATGTTCAGAATAATGTAATATCTAAGGATTCATGACCTCTTTCTCCAAGTAACTGATATTTTCACTCACATATTCTGTTTTACTGTAGTTTATCTGTTAAAATATTAGTCATGGGAGTCATAACACTACGTTAGTTGGCCATCTTGGCCGGACGAATCATCTGCTCTTGTCAGATATAAATGATGTGAAAATGAAAGAAAACCAAACAGGGTCATTGAGCTTTGTTCATTACTCCATCACTAAATTATTGAGTGTCCATGGAAAAAACACTTAACCTTTTTGTTTCTCATTTGCCCATATACAAGGATGATGGTAAATACCCTATTCACCACCCTAGCCAATTTTTTTTTGTAGTTTTTAATTTTATTATGTTATGTTAGTCACCATACAATATATCATTAGTTTTTGATGTAGTGTTCCATGATTCATTGTTTTCGTATAACACCCAGTGCTCCATGTAGTACGTGCCCTCCTTAATACCCATCACCGGACTAACCAATCCCTCCTCCCCCCCCCACTAAAACCCTGTTTGTTTCTCAGGTGCATAGTCTCTCATGGTTCATCTCTCCCTCCAATTCCACCCCCCTCATTTTTCCTTTCGTTCTCCTAATGTTCTCCATGCTATTCCTTATGTTCCACAAATAAGTGAAACCATATGATAATTGACTTTCTCTGCTTGACTTATTTCACTTAGCATAATCTCCTCCAGTCCCATCCGTGTTGATGTAAAAGTTGGGTATTCATCCTTTCTGATGGCTGAGTAATATTCCATTGTATATATGGACCACATCTTCTTTATCCATTCATCTGTTGAAGGGCATCTCGGCTCTTTCCACAGTTTGGCTATTGTGGACATTGCGGACATATGGCCCTTCTTTTCACTACATCTGTGTCTTTGGGTAAATACCCAGCAGTGCAATTGCTGGGTCATAGGGTAGCTCTATTTTTAAATTTTTGAGGAATCTCCACACTGTTTTCCAAAGTGGCTGTACCAACTTGCATTCCCACCAACAGTGTAAGAGGGTTCCCCTTTCTCCACAACCTCTCCAACATTTGTTGTTTCTTTCCCTGTCCATTTTTGACATTCTAACTGGTATAAGGTGGTTTCTCAGTGTGGTTTTGATTTGAATTTCCCTGATGGCTAATGATGATGAACATTTTTTCATGTGTCTGTTAGCCATTTGTATGTCTTCTTCAGAGAAGTGTCTGTTCATCTCTTCTGCCCACTTTTTGACTTGATTATTTGTTTTCTGGGTGTTGAGTTTGAGAAGTTCTTTATAGATCTTGGATACCAGCCCTTTATCTGTAGTGTCATTTGCAAATATCTTCTCCCATTCTGTGGGTTGCCTCTTTGTTTTGTTGACTGTTTCCTTTGCTGTGCAGAAGCTTTTTATCTTGATGAAGTCCCAAAAGTTCATTTTTGCTTTTGTTTCACTAGCTTTTGGAGATGTATCTTGAAAGAAGTTGCTGTGGCCGATGTCAAAGAGGTTATTGCCTATGTTCTCCTCTAGGATTTTGATGGATTCCTGTCTCACATTGAGGTCTTTCATCCACTTTGAATTTATCTTTGTGAATGGTGTTAGAGAATGGTCGAGTTTCATTCTTCTGCATATGGCTGTCCAATTTTCCCAGCACCATTTATTGAAGAGACTGTCTTTTTTCCATTGCATGTTTTTTCCTGCTTTGTCAAAGATGATTTGACCATAGAGTTGAGGGTCCATATCTGGGTTCTCTATTCTGTTCCATTGGTCTGTATGTCTGTTTTTGTGCCAGTACCACGCTGTCTTGGTGATCACTGCTTTGTAATATAGCTTGAAATCGGGCAACGTGATGCCCCCAGCTTTGTTTTTCTTTTTCAACATATCCTTGGCGATTAGGGGTCTTTTCTGATTCCATACAAATTTTAGGATTGTTTGTTCCAGCACTTTGAAAAATGTCATTGGAATTTTGATCGGGATGGCATTGAAGGTATAGATTGCTCTGGGTAGCATAGACATTTTAACAATGTTTATTCTTCCGATCCATGAGCATGGAATATTTTTCCATTTTTTTGTCTTCTTCAATTTCTTTCATGAGTGTTTTGTAGTTCCTAGAGTATAGATCCTTTACCTCTTTGGTTAGGTTTATTCCGAGGTATCTTATGGTTTTTGGTGCTATTGTAAATGGAATTGTTTCTTTAATTTCTCTTTCTACAGTTGCGTTGTTAGTGTATAAGAAAGCAACTGATTTCTGTGCGTTGATTTTGTATCCTGCCACATTACTGAATTGCTGGATGAGTTCTAGTAATTTGGGGGTGGAGTCTTTTGGGTTTTCCACATAAAGTATCATGTCGTCTGCGAAAAGAGAGAGTTTGACTTCTTCTTTGCCAATTTGAATACCTTTTATTTCTTTTTGTTGTCTGATTGCTGTTACTAGGACTTCTAGTACTATGTTGAACAACAGTGGTGAGAGTGAGCACTCTTGGCATGTTCCTGATCTTAAGGGAAAGGCTCTCAGCTTTTCCCCATTGAGGATGATATTCACTGTGGGTTTTTCATAGATGGATTTTATGAGCTTGAGGAATGTTCCCTCTATCCCTATACTCTGAAGAGTTTTAATCAGGAAAGGATGTTGTATTTTGTCAAATGCTTTTTCTGCATCAATTGAGAGCACCATATGGTTCTTCTCCCTCCTCTTATTAATGTGTTCTATCACATTGATTGATTTGCGAATGTTGAACCACCCTTGCATCTGGGGGATAAATCCCACTTGGTCGTGGTGGATGATCCTTTTAATGTATTGTTGGATCCTATTAGGTAGGATTTTGTTGAGGATTTTGGAATCCATATTCATCAGGGATATCGGTCTGAAATTCTCCTTTTTGATGGGGTCTTTGCCTGGTTTGGGGATTAAGGTAATGCTGGCCTCATAGAATGAGTTTGGAAGTTTTCCTTCTGTTTCTATTTTTTTGAAACAGTTTCAGGAGAATAGGTATTATTTCTTCTTTGAATGTTTGGTAGAATTCCCCAGGTAATCCATCAGGCCCTGGACTCTTGTTTTTTGGGAGGTTTTGGATCACTGCTTCAATCTTGTTACTGGTTATTGGCCTATTCAGATTGTCAATTTCTTCCTGTTTCAGTCTTGGCAGCTTATAGGTTTCCAGGAAGGCCTCCATTTCATCCAGATTGCTCAGTTTATTGGCATATAGTTGTTGATAATAATTTCTAATAATTGTTTCTATTTCCTTGGTGTTCGTCGTGATCTCTCCCCTTTTATTCATAATTTTATTAATTTGGGTCCATTCTCTCTTCTTTTGGACAAGTCTGGCCAGTGGTTTATCAATTTTATTAATTCTTTCAAAGAACCAACTTCTAGTTTCATTGATCTGACTAATGTGTTTCTGGTTTCTAATTCATTGATCTCTGCTCTAATCTTAATTATTTCTCTTCTGATGCGTGGCTTAGGTGTTGTTTGTTGCTTTTTCTCTAGTTCTTTAAGGTGTAGAGTTAGTTGGTGAATTCAGGATTTTTCTATTTTTTTGAGTGAGGCTTGGATGGCTATGTATTTCCCCCTTAGGACCGCCTTTGCAGTATCCCATAGGTTTTGGACCGATGTGTTTTCATTCTCATTGATTTCCATGAATTGCTTAAGTTCTTTGATTTCTTGGTTGACCCAAACATTCTTGAGCAGAGTGGTCTTTAGCTTCCAGGTGTTTGAATTTCTGCCAAATTTTTTCTTGTGATTGAGTTCCAGTTTTAGAGCATTGTGGTCTGAGAATATGCAGGGAATAATCTCAATCTTTTGGTATCAGTTGAGACCTGATTTGTGACCCAGTATGTGGTCTATTCTGGAGAAAGTTCCATGTGCGCTTGAGAAGAATGAGTATTCTGTTGTTTTAGGATGGAATGTTCTTTTTTTTTTTTTTAAAGTTTATTTATTTATTTATTTATTTGAGACAGAGAGAATGAGAGACAGAGAGCATGAGAGGGAGGAGGGTCAGAGGGAGAAGCAGACTCCCTGCCGAGCAGGGAGCCCGATGCGGGACTCGATCCCGGGACTCCAGGATCATGACCTGAGCCAAAGGCAGTCGCTTAACCAACTGAGCCACCCAGGCGCCCAGGATGGAATGTTCTGTTAATATCTATGAGGTCCATCTGGTCCAATGTATCATTCAAAGCTCTTGTTTCCTTGTTGATTTTCTGCTTAGATGATCTGTCCATTGCTGAGAGTGAGTATTGAGGTCTCCTACAATTAACGTATTGTTATCAATATGACTCTTTATTTTGGTTAACAGTTGGCTTATGTAGATGGCTGCTCCCATGTTGGGGGCATAGATATTTACAATTGTTAGATCTTCTTGTTGGATAGACCCTTTAAGAATGATATAGTGTCCTTCTGTGTCTCTTATTACAGACTTTAGTTTAAAATCTAATTTGTCTGATATAAGAATTGCTACCCCAGCTTTCTTTTGAGGTCTGCTGGCATGGAAGATAGATCTCCATCCCTTCACTTTCAGTCTGGATGTATCTTTAGGTTCAAAATGAGTCTCTTGTAGACAGCATATGGATGGGTCCTGTCTTTTTATCCAATCTGCAACCCTGTGCCGTTTTATGGGAGCATTTAGGCCATTCACGTTGAGAGTGATTATTGAAAGATATGAATTAATTGTCACCATGTTGCCTGTGAGGACGTTGTTTTTATAGATTGTCCCTGTAAATTTCTGTTGTAGATCACTCTTGGGGTCTTTCTCCTTTTATAGAACCCCCCCTTAATATTTCTGGCAGGGCCGGCTTAGTGGTCACATATTCTTTCAACTTCTGCCGGTCGTGGAAGCTCTGCATCTCTCCATCCATTCTAAATGAAAGCCTTGCCAGATAAAGTATTCTTGGCTGCATGTTCTTCTCATTTAGTACCCTGAATATGTCTTGCCAGGCCTTTCTGGCTTGCCAGGTCTCTGTGGATAGGTCTGACATTATTCTGATGTTCCTCCCTCTGTACGTAAGGAATCTCTTCCCCCTAACTGCCCTTAAGATGGTTTCCTTGGTTCTAAGATTTGCAAGTTTTACTATTACATGCTGGGGTGTTGGCCTGTTTTCCTTGCTCTTGGGAGGGGTCCTCTCTGCCTCTAGGACTCGAATGTTTGTTTCATTCCCCAGATTAGGGAAGTTCTCAGCTACGATTTGCTCAAATACATCTTCTAGCCCTCTCTCTCTCTCCACTCCCTCTGGGATTCCAATTATTCTGACATTGGAATGCCTCATGGTGTCACTTATTTCTCTCATTCTATTTTCATGGATTCTGAGTTGTTTTTCCCTGGCCTCCTCTTTTCCCTTTTTATCTATTATACTGTCTTCCAGACGCTTATTCTCTCTTCTTTCTCAGTTACCCTAGCTGTTAGATTATCTAGATTGGATTGGATCTCATTGATAGCATTTTTAACTTCTGCCAGTTCAGCTTTCATTTCTGCCCTTAGAGACTCTATGTTGCCATTAATTGATTTCTCCATTCTAGCCATTGTCTTCACAATTGCTAGCCTGAATTCCATCTCTGACATCTTGGTTATGTCTGCATCCATTTGTAAATCTGCAGCATAAGTCATAATCTCTGAGTCTTTTCTGTTTTGGGGGCTCCTCCTCCTAGTCATTCTGTTGGTGGGTGTTTGAGGGAATGTATAGAGTCGAAATTATTGACCAGAACCCAAGCAAGATGCACCTGTTTTCTTGGGAGCTTAGGGTTGCTGGCCTCTTGTTTTCCCAGCCTGTCTTCTGCGGGAGGGGCCTGCTGCGCTGTTACTCAGGCAACCCTGTTTGGGCGGAGTTGCCCTGCGCCCCTGTGGCGGGGGATGGGCTCAGCGGGAATCAGTCTTTGGGGCTTTTGTTCTCTGGCGCCTTTCCCTGGTGGCTTTCTACGTCTCTTCCGCGAGTCAGAGCAGAAGAGACCGTTTCCAACCCTCTGCCTCAGAGCAGAGAGACCACAGTCTGTTCTTCAGTGAGCCCTCCAGGCCACACTGTCTCCGTTTGTGTCCGTGCTGCTATAAACTGCAGCGTCCTGGGTTGTGCACCCCGCCGCAGCGCTCCCAGTCCTGCCTCCAGGTCGGGGCACGTTTCTGCCCTTTGTGCTTCTAGAACCGCCAGCCGCTCCCAATTCGCGCGTGCGCGACTCCGCCGCTCGGGGTTTCCACCCTGGGGGTTGCAGTTCACCGGCGGGACCCCGGCGCACCGGGTTTCTGTCTTGGAGGCTGCAGTCTGCGTGCAGGCGACCGTTGTTCCGGTTTCTGTCCGGGGGGGGGGGGGGGCTGTGGTTCGCGTGCGCGTGACCCCACCGGTCTGGTTTTCCACCCCGGGGGCTGCCCTAAAGTCCTTTCCCACGCTACCGGTCTGCGAGTCTGTGCCCCGTCCCCAGCGCGCGAGGCTGTCACTCACCGGCGGTGTAGGATCCCCACGGCCAGGCACCCTCCCGCCGCCGTTTATCCTGCGATATCTGCCTGCAGAATCACGGCTCTCCGCTTCGTACCTCAAAACCAACCGCCTGCGATATTCTGTTTGTAGAGATCCAGATCTTCTTACATCTCAGGCTGGTTTCGCGGGTGCTCAGAATGGTCTGGTAGTTATCCAGCTCAATTCCGGGGACCAGTTGAAATAGGGTTCCCTACTCCTCCGCCATCTTTCCCCCCCAACCCTAGCCAATTTTAATGGTCAATTGAAAGGATCAAATGAGCCTTGCCTGTGACTGAATGGTTTGTCAGGACAAAGGGAATATGGTACAGGGACTTCTGGGGGATGGAGGGTCTACTAAAGATGGAATGATTAAATTTGCAGCTGCTGCAATGGGCTGGCCGAGGGGTAGAAAAAGAGGAAAGCACAAGCCATGTGCAGCATTAATTGGAGAATAATAGAAGTTTTGGATGTCCTATGCTCCTGTGTTTTCCCCTGCTTCAGTGAGGTGCAAAGAGCATGTTGGCTTCCATTTCCTGGGCTCCCCAGAAACTAGAACTTGAGGCATAAGTTTAAGTTTGAGTGATTTATTGGGGAGCAACATCCTAGGGAGTAGAAGTAAGAGGTAGAGGGTTAGCAGAGCAGGAAGCTTGTCAGTTTTGAGGGACACAAACACTCAGACCATAGCATGGGTAATTATAAAATTACCCATGGCTATGAGTGGCTGTTTCTTCTTCCCATGGGACCACTGAAGATATATGACCTGTCACAGGACCTTATCTGTCAGTTCTTATCCCGTAATAGTTGAAGGTCACCCCATGAGATGTCCAGCACCTCCTGCATTTCTGGGTTGTTATGGATGGATACTGAGCAGGTCCTGGTCTGTCCTATGTCTTAGTGCAACACAACTCAGGAGTGTGATCCATGGATGGCATCTTTATGATAAGTACAGAAATTGAAAGGAAGTATTTAGAAACTTTCATAGCATTTTGACTGAGTAATTTTATGTTTGTTGAATCTAACCGTAAAACAATTGGGCTTGTCTTTTTGTATACTTGTGGTTTTTTTTTTTTTTTTCCCCAGCTCACTTTTCTAGCAATTCTTTTGTATTGTGTTTTACAAAGTGTCAGTTAGCAATGAATTGGGGAAAAAAATGATTCTTCACCAAAGATAGCTTGAAAATGACTGCCTCAGTTTAAACAGGAAATCCCTGTGTGGGAGGCGAGAGGTGCCCTGTGCAGGCAAGAGGTGATAGCAGGTCTCACCTGGTGAGGTAAGTCAGACCCCACACAGAGCTGGTCACCATAGAGGTGGCTGGAACAAGTGACCAAAGTCCCCAGGGAAAAGTGAGGCAGGGAGGATTTGAACAGATACTAAGAGGTGTTGATACAGTGGTCTGGATGATTTAGAACTGTAGTTTTCACATTTTTTGGTCTCAAGATGCCTTCATAGTCTCAAAAATTATTGAGGACCCCATAGAGCTTTTATTTGTGTGAGTTGTTATCTACTAATAGTTACCATATTAGAAATAAAAAAAAATTCCTGGAATTGTACCTTTATTAAAAGAATATCACGGGGCACCTGGGTGGCTCAGTCAGTTAAGCATCTGCTTTCAGTTCAGGTCATGATCCCGGGGTCCTGCGATCCAGCCCCACTTCCGGCTCCCTGCTCAGTGGGGGAGCCTGCTTCTCCCTCTCCCTCTGCCCCTCCCACCCATTCATGCTCTCTCTCTCTTTCAAATAAATAAATAAATAAAATCTTAAAAAAAAAACAAGAAAGAGAAGAAATTTAAAATATATATTTATAAAATTACTTAATATGGGGCGCCTGGGTGGGTCAGTCGTTAAGCGTCTGCCTTCGGCTCAGGTCAGGATTCCAGCCCGCATTGGGCTCCCTGCTCCGTGGGAAGCCTGCTTCTCCCTCTCCCACTCCCTCTGCTTGTGTTCCCTCTTTCGCTGCGTCTCTCTGTCAAATAAATAAAATCTTAAAAAAAAAATACTTAATATAACAATAAATCTATTGTGCTGACATACATAGAACAATTTTTCATTATAGTACTGTAATATAAAATATAATATTTACTTACATTTTCTAAAACAATAATTATTTAATAAGAAGGGTGGAATTGTTTTATATTTTATCAAACTCTTTCAATATGGCTTAGTAGTAGATCGCTGGGTTCCCATATCTGCTTCTGAATTCATGTATTGTTGTAATGTGTGTTTATCTAGTAGATAATTATTAAACACTTGCCATGTACTTGTTGCTATGATAAATACGGATGATATAGGCATGGAGACCCCATTCTCTTCCATTTGGATTTTAAAGTTTAGAGAGGAGAAAGTAAACTCAAATACAAGAAATGACAGTAAGGTGTGGAAAGTGTTCTAATCTAGGCACTGTTCTGAGGGACTAGGTGAGAGTGACCCTTGATTCATAGCAGGAACTGGGTGTGGGGAGTGACAGATATGTCATAGTTTAGTATAATTGTATTTAAATTTTAAGTAGGTAGAAGCATCACAATTTTGGTAGGGAATGAGAAATGTTCACATTTCACTAGCCCTAGGCTGGTGGAGTGAGCCACAAAGAATTCTGGAAGCAGACAAGGGCTTAAAAACAAACAAACAAACAACCCCAAGCAACTACTGAAAAGAAATGCTGAGGAAGATTGTGGAGTAGAGCAGTAAGGCAAAGATAAAAGAAAAGACAACCAGAGAATTATTACATAAAGAAAGTACCAGAGCAGGCTCGGACTTGGGTATGAGGACATTAAAAAGACTTTTAAGAGGCTACAAGGATTTTAAAAACTAGGACAAGACAGATGTCATGTATAATTTATTACCTAGAAAACTGTTAGTTCGAGTGGATATAAAATTGCAGGGTAAGAGAGTCAGATGTGGATAAAAGGTGCCCCAGCAAAAGTTAATGTGCTAAAGCAATATGCTTTCAAAGTCAGTTCGTCAAGATTATTGAGAATAATGGGAGGTACAGTGGACAACTGTAGTTAGAATTTATGGGGTTGTAATAAAAAAGAAGAGAAAAAGGAAAGCCAGAATTTTTTGTTACAGCAAAAATGTTGAAGCTTATAAATGTTTGAAAGAACAGAGAGACGATCTAGCCTGCAGGGTAAAACACATTTTTAGTAAAGAAGAAAGGAAATAAGGCAAAAAAAAAAAACAATGACCATTGGAGACTCTTCACCTTGAAATTTATTTTTAATTAAACAATTCTATTGTCATAAAAAAACTCCCAAAAAGATTAATTTTAAGTGTTTTCATTATAAAGTAATACCTTCTCATTATTATACATTTAGGAAATGTAGGAAAATCAACCATAGTTTCACCACTTAATTTTAACATTTAATATTTTTTTTCCTTTTTTTTTTTTTTTTTTTCAGTGTGTGCTTGCCTTTGTTTTGACTTTGGTAAGATGTTGATAAAACCATTTAATTGGGTTTTATTTGATCATAGAACAAAATTATAAACACAAATACTTTGTAAAATCTTTTTATAAACAAAAGCTATGAGAGTCAAATGGAATTATGTATGAGTTGCTTTGCATACATCACCATATTTGTGCAAAGCTTTATAGAAACTGTTTCAGGTGCTCCATCTTGAACAAGTTTAGCTCATGCTAGCATGCTGGGAGGAATTTTCTAGTGAGCTGTGGTAGTGTCTTAGTCCTTCTGAGATGCTATAAAAAAATACTAAGTAAGGACTGGGTAGTTTATTATATTTTATTTTTTTAAGATTTTATTTATTTATTTGACAGAGAGAGACACAGCGATAGAGGGAACACAAGCAGGGGGAAGTGGGAGAGGGAGAAGCAGGCCTCCCGCTGAGCAGGGAGCCCGATGCGGGGCTCGATCCCAGGACCCTGGGATCATGACCTGAGCTGAAGGCAGATGCTTAACAACTGAGCTACCCAGGTGCCCCTGGACTGGGTAGTTTATAAACAACATGCATTTCTCACATTTCTGGAGACTAGAAGGTCTAAGATCAAGGTGCCAACATGGTCAAGTGAGGGCCCTCTTCCTGGTTCATAGCCTTATTTGTTGTGTCTTCACATGGTGGAAGGGGGCTAGCTAAATCCTCTTTTATAAGCATATTGATCTCATTCATGAAAGCCTCGCCCTCATAACCTAATCACCTCGAAATACCGTCACACTGGGCATTAAGATTTAAACATGTGATTGATTGATTTTAGAGCGAGGCAAGGAGCGGGGGAGAGAGAGAGACGAGGGTCAGAGGGGGAGGGAGATGGAGAGACCCTCAAGCAGACTCTGTGCTCAATGGGGAGCCAGATGCAAGGCTCCATCTTACCACCCTGAGATCACCACCCGAGCGGAAACCAAGAGTTGCCACTTAACCGACTGAGCCACCTAGGCGCCCCTGAACTTGTCAGTTTTGAGGGACACAAACACTCAGACCATAGCAGGCAGTGTGTGTGGAATAGGTTTAATGTCTGGAGTTTTTTTCAGCAGAGTTCATGGGTACTTTATGGAAAATCAACAGCGTTTTATACACTATCCTTTTGTCCTGTCTGTTTGATAACAGCTTTTAGATCTATGCTTCCAGAGAAAGAAAGGACAGATCAAAAGTTCATCAACTCTCTGATTGTAGTAGAAAGAACTGATTCTGGTTGGGATAGGAATCAACTCTAAGCTCTGATCTCTTATTTCAAGCGATCCTTTTATTTTAAAATCATCACATCTACATCTGTCCACCCTCCACACCCCTCTTTTCCCTGGAGAGAAGTAGATTCACTTAATCATATCCTATATATGCTTTTTAATGTTTTTCTTAGGGTAGTTCCACTTCAGGAGAAGTGTACTTTTTTTCTCTTAATTCTCATTTTACTTACCAGAGATATGCATACTCTAAGATCTGAATTCAGTTTGAAAGGAGTTATAATGTGTGATAATACTAGACCCACTCTTACTATGCATTTTATTTTGAATCCATTATATTTAGCACAGCATCTGGATGGGCAGGAACACAATAAAATATTTATTGAATGGGTAAGAGTTTTAATGTTCTCTTGTAAAAAGTACTGTTCCCAAATAAATGCCAAATGAATTTTGTAGAATTTTTTCCTTCAAGCTTGGATTCTGGACTTTGTGTCTGACCTTGTTCCAGCCTAAGTTTCTAACAGGGTTTCTCAAACCCTAGTGTGCATTAAAATCACCCGGGGCACTTGTTGAACATGCAGACTCTTGGGCCATGCTACATAGATATTCACTAGGTGGGGTCTAGCCGTCTGCATTTTTTTTTTTTAAGATTTTATTTATTTATTTGACAGAGAGAGACACAGCGAGAGAGGGAACACAAGCAGGGGGAGTGGGAGAGGGAGAAGCAGGCTTCCCGCAGAGCAGGGAGCCCGACGTGGGGCTTGATCCCAGGACCCTGGGATCATGACCTGAGCCGAAGGCAGACGCTTAACGACTGAGCCACCCAGGCGCCCCAAGCTGTCTGCATTTTTAACAAATGCTTGGGATATTTGTGTAGAAGGTGGTCATAGGGACTATGCTTTGTAAAAAAAAAAAAAAAAAAAAAAAATTGTTAGAGGTTCAGGAAGACTCAGGCATATCCAACTTAGATTTGTGTTTTCCTTAATTTGGTTAATTTCTATTTCAGGCAGCTATTCTAGATGGCTGCTTTTAGGAAATGGTCTTATGGTAGTCTTTAGATCATAAGTCTAGAAGGAGTTCTAAAAGACTGTCTTGTCTTAGTTGCACATGCAGAAATTAACAGCTTGTCATATATTTTCTTGCCATGAGTAAATCTCCATGACATCAGATCTTACCTGATTAAACAGTTGACCATTGATTTAAAAATGAAATTTCTTAGCAACATTTCATTATCATGCCCTCATAGAAGAAGGACTAGTCAATTTCATAAAGGAAACTGCCTTTGGCTGGCTGAGAAAAGATTGATATACCTTTGACAATTCAATGCTCCTTCTTTAAGAATCTGTGATCTGCACCTGTGGTTAGGCTTGGAGTCAGCCTTAACACTTCAAGTGGGGGTGTCATGGTGGCATTTGCTTCCGGTGCTCTCTGAGTCTTCCTGGGACTCTCTGATCTGAGTTCCTAGATGCGCCCTGTCCTAAGTAGCTGTCAAGGCAGCTTCTCTTCTGAGGTACCATGCTATTAGATAGTGTCAAGAAGTATGTAGCTAAAAGGGGTATCAGGGTAAACAGTCTGGCTGCTGAATTGTCACTTGCAGCATATATCACTTTGCCACTGAGTGATTAAAATCCCCTCTGTGACTTCTGCATTAAGACAGAAAGGAGCACAGAGCATCTGAAAAAATGTTAATGTTACTTGGGATCTGGTAAGTAAATCTGTTCTTTTACATGCCCCTACAATATGAATAAAATTTTGAACTTCAACTCCCCAAACAACCAACCAAGCCAACTCCCCGATTTCCAAACTTTCAAATGGAATGATATTTATACGTATGCAGAAAAATGATTACTATATACATGAGAGTTTTAAGTTATTATTTGAGTTATTATTGTTATCTAGAGACCTACATATGTTAATAAGCCTCACTCCCTTTACCTGTCAAGTTCTATGGCTCAGTTGGTGGAGGAGAGAGGAGGCCATTAGAATCTCTCCTAGCCTGTCTCCACATCTCCATTCCCACACTCCCTCTTGTGGAGTGACATATTTTTTGGAGACCGTGGAAGCAGGAATTGAACATACATGTCTCAGACTCTTCCTTTTTTCCAGAGCCAGCTGCTGGTGAAAACTACACGTTCTGGTCAGTATCTCTAAGGCTTTAAGTTTCAGTGGTGCATCTCTATAAATGAGGTCTGTGATTGCTTAACACTGCCCATGTGGGAATGTCACGGTGCTGGGTGTCATATTGAAAAACCTGCCGTTGCTGAATATGTTAGCCATATTCTCTAACTTGATCTGTGATGGACATGAAGATGTGCTCCCCAGAGGTGCTTTAAGGAAGGACTTGCTGTCCAGCTGGAAGAGGGTGGAGGTGGGCACAATACCTCCTGTTCTTTTCAGGTCTGCCTTGGCTGCAAAGAGCTGGATGCCTTGCTCAGTCATGCCCTTCCCAGGGCAGCCCACATTGAATGAGCTAGGAGAACGGTTAAAGGCTCAGGCATTTCAGCTCACTATGGGATGACTGTCATGGGCAATGCTTACTCCGGAACTTCCTGCCAGGGTGGGCAAGGCTTCTTTGGGTCTGCTTCACCTGTGACGCTTTCCTCTGCTCAGTCCTGCTTCTTCCCCTTCCTTTGATCCTTTAAGTACATTTTGGGCTCAAACTGTTTCAGTGTCTGTGCTTGGAGAATCCAACCTGTGATGTGGCTTCTTTCAATTGGACAGGCTTTAAATATATTTCTGCCTTAATTTTTGGTTTTCTTGGCTGGTTCAAAACTCAAGCAGGGAAACTGTGGTGCCATTTCTGGGCTCCCTTAGCATCCAACAATGGAAATAACTCAGTCGAGGTGAGGAGAGGAAAACTTTTATTCCAGTCTCTGTGTAGCTTAGAGGAACAGAAAATTTGGATGGCATCAGGTAGCTCTGAGTGGAGTTCCCTATGAGTAACGGGCACTATGGAGATATATATATATACCATCAGAGGTTAATATATTTTCTCACCCTTATTTTTTTTCTCACTCTTGCAAATAAAAACATGACTTCCTGTCTTGGCATATGTAAAACACTGAAAAAGCCTTATTTTCAGGGAGAAGTAAAATATGGTTTATGATTATGTGGGCTTAAGAGATATAT
This sequence comes from Neomonachus schauinslandi, assembly GCF_002201575.2. Lineage (NCBI taxonomy): Eukaryota > Metazoa > Chordata > Mammalia > Carnivora > Phocidae > Neomonachus > Neomonachus schauinslandi. The sequence continues at coordinate 33,135,681 of NC_058414.1, read as the reverse complement.
CTAAGAGAATAGATATTCTAGATTACCAAAGAAGAGTTCAATAACCCCAATTTCTATTGAATATACATAGGCATTTTTGGCTTAAAGCATAAACGATTGCCAACATTCTGATTTCTCATAGAATAGAGAATTTTGAATTATCAAAATAGTGTCAAAAACATTTCTGTAAAGAATCCCCACCTTCATGTGCAGTGCCATACCAAGGCAGTTCTGAGCTAATAATTGTGAAAAATTAACAGTGGCTTCTGTTGAGAACAGAATAAATAGAACATGACTTTTTAATGCAGAACTACTGTTTTAATGGTGATGCTACCAAAAGGAGCTATTTCACATAAGATTTTTCTTTAGAATGTAGCATGTATTCTCCTAAACTTGGGATCATAATGGGATATTCCATCAAGGAAATGGGAACAAAGAGTTTTATCTGGGAAGGTTCATCTTTGGGAAGGTTTCACTTGGAAAAATTGGGAGAAATCAAATACATGTGCAATAAGCCAGATCAGCTAATTTTAAACCTGGAACTCAAAAGAATGACAGATGTCACAGTCAGCATTCATATTCAGCTAGTTTTTTGAATTTGTTTGAATCAGTGGTTCTCAACCTTATGAGAATATGAAAATAGGTTCTATTAAATAAACAGAGAAAGGGAAAACTGGCCTTATTTAAAAACCAGTCCGTAGTGTTTCCCAAAGAACGTAAATACACAACGTGTAGAACAGGGCAATGACTAGGCCACGTCTTAACCACAAAAATGATTAACACTCCATTCTCATTTTTAACAACCTGGCCTTCTGAGTGCTTTTGGTTCTTTATCAATGATAGCTCTGCTCTGATCTTTCTGCCTCTTGGATGAAGATAATTGAGATATTCAGTCACTGACTCTCCCCATTTCTTGACGTCATATAATCCAAAACTGTCTCCTGTTTTCCTCAGCTGTTTAAAAATCACCCAATTTGAAGCTCTCCTAAACTCCTCTGTATTGAAAAGCTCCCAGGATTCTCCTAGGGTCTCCCATGCTGCAGCAAGCTAAGTAAACTCAACTTTTCGTGTCTACAGGTTTTGTCTTGGTGGTCTTTGTTTGATGGGCTTTGATGCCTGGCTGCACATTAAAATCGCCTGGAGAGCTTTTAAAACTCTTGGTACTCAGGCTATACTCTAGACCAGTTAAATTAGAATTCTTGGGGTTTAGGGCTGGGCAGAAAAATTTTGAAAGCTTCTCAAATGATTTCAATGTGCAGCCAAGGCTGAGAACCACTGGTTTAAATGATTCTATTGGAGGTGGAGAATGCACCACATAATAGCTGAAAGTTACTTGCAGCCCTGTGATTTCAACCCCGATATAGTTTTACATTGGCTCTACTTGTTGATGCTTGTGAAGTTGTCTTAATCTATTGAAGGGAGGCAGCTTGATGAGCTGGAAGAAATGCCTTCTTGATGATATTCATGATTAGCCTGGAAGAAGGTAAAGAAAGATATTGACAACATTCATATTTGGTTCTTGGAGTGAAAGCAAATGAGATTATTTGAAAGCCTCTTTCAGTACGACTGAAATAGCAAGAGGTGGTATATTCTCTTTTCACATTACCTTGTGGCCCATCTAGATAATGTTTTGACTTAACTGTTGCTTCCTTTAATCTGTTCTTTTAGAACTGATAGTTAAACATTTAAATATGTTTGTTTCTCAGTATTTCTGTTAACAATGTAAATTAATTTCTCCTGCAGGGCAATAGTAATTATGCCATAGAGGTTTAAGGAGGAGCATCTGAAACATTTATATTAATACTCTGTAATATAATGCTTAATTAACTCATGTTTGCCATGTGTGGGATTTAATGTACTGGAGAAGAATTGGTGACAGAGGCAGAAAAACAAAACAATCAGTTCTATAGAATGTGCCTCAAGCTAGAACACTGAGATAAAACCAGACACACTTTTTCCTTTTTAGTCCTGTTTAAGGCCTATGGAACATGCTTATTTCTAGTGTATTGGACTATTCTCCACATAGAGCTGCGTCGAGCAGCTTCATAGATGTGGCCTTTCTTGATTGGGTAGTTCGGATTTTGAATATATAATATCAAATATTTGATATTTGTCCGAAAACAATTCTGCTTGTGCAAGGAAGCAGACTGAAGCGTGATATTACAGCTAGCCAAGCTATGTTTATGCTTCACCTGGAAATGAAAGTGACCTGCAGGCTCAAGGTCAAAACAGGATCCTCAGTTTTCCCAACATAGTTGCAAAGAGTCCAGCAAGAGGTGCAAGGGGTGAGGAGACCATCATTGTTTATAATTTTATTCCAACAAGCAAAATGTATCTTTCTTACTTCTGAGCTTCAAAATAACCCAGGTTTAGTTCTGCTCCTTGAGGACTGGGTTGGAACTGAGGATTAGTGGATGAATTTAGGTGTACCTTTGGATTGCTAACAGTTGTTCTTGTGATATGGTTAAACTGAACTCTGACTGATGTCGACCTTTGTTTCATATAAAATTTTCTACTTATGTTTCTCTCCACTGTCATCATGTCTGAGAATCTAAGCCATGTTGTTTCTCATTTCATGAGCCCATGAGCAGATGACCATGGCTTTATCGAAGTGGTTGTGTGATGTCATGAAAGCAACCCGTAAACAAGTTAACACATACTATTGCAAACTTGGTTAGCTGTTTAAGCAAATGCCTGAAAGTAATACTACTTTTATAGAGCCAGATGGAGTGTTGTTTTTATTATTTTTTCTTTTGTTCTCATGGGTCAATGGAAAGTGTCACTGGTAATGCATGCACCTGAGACCTTGTGCTTTATTGTTCATGATCTTCCCTCTCTTATTTATTTATTTCCAAGAGTCTAGGCTCTCAGAATTAGGTTCTTGAGCTGTAGGGTATCAAAGGTCCAAAGAGAGCCAGAAACTCTGGGAAGTGAGACTGGGACTGCCGGTCTGGTAGCTTAAGCCCGTTTAATGGAGTGAGAAACTATTTCAGTGGTTCTCAGCCCTGGTCACATATTAGAATCTCCTGGGCAATTTTAAACATTATTAGTGCGCTGACCATCCACAGAGAATCGGAATTAATGAGTCAGGGATAGGGCTGTGGCTGAAGGGCTCCGGAGGTTCTAGGCTCAGGTTTGGCAGTTCCTGGATTCAGGACTGGGAGAAGCCGGGACCTCCCATCTACAGTAGACACAAACTCCTGAGTGAGTCTGCATGCTAAAGTGGGAAGGTTGTGGTCTGAATGTCCAGGAAACCTGATTCCTCAGCGAGCATCACCAGTAATAAGCTATTCCAACTCTCTGACTTTTAGTTTCTTTGTATATAAAGTTAAGAAGTTTGACTATGGCCTCCTTTAGAGTTGAGTCTCATTTAAAAAAAAAAAAACTTTACATATTTCTAACATATATACTAGCCCCCCTCAACCCCTCAAATATATTAGTATACTTCAACAGAAGTGTTACCAGTGCTAAGTTAGTCTAGAAGGTTTGAAATAATTTAATTTTAATTTATAATCAATATTTAAATAAGTTCTAACTTTGGTAGAATTAGTTAGCTATCTAGAAGTGAGGTTCTGAATGTATGAATTCTTGAATTTTATCTCTTCCAAAAATAGTGGAAGTTAAAATAGATGATCACATAATCCAAATGACTGTTCCATGAGGTAGAGGATATTACAGTGACAGTTTTTGCAATTATAGATATTCAATTATAGATGATTTTTAAAGTTGGTTTCTTCTTCAGCATCCGAATGTACTTTATTTTAAGAGGTTTTAGATCTGTTGGTTTTCATTGTAGAGAAGGAGAGGAGGAGGGTGATATTTAGGCCATTATATTAGCACACATTTGCATCAGAATTTTTCTTTTTTTTTAGCAATGTCTTTAAGAACAGAGAAGAAGCAATTTGACCTTTATTTTGGAGAAGGACGGAGGTGGGGGTGGTGAGTATAGTTCTGCTTTTCCTTGTCAAACAGACGAAAAAAAACTTTAAAAAGAACCCACCAATTTTCAACCATTATATTTTAAGCCACAGGGGCTTGTGACTTTTCTTTCATCCTGGTTCTATCACATAACCAGAGAAATTACACAGCATCTCCCCCAAAAGAGGTCTAGCTGGGAAGCAATTCAAACAAAAATATATTACAGAAATGTGATTGTTCAGTGTATTATTATAACAGTTACTCATCTTTGCCCCTCAATCTACAGTTGTCTCACTCCTCTCCTCTCTTTATCTTTTATATGTCTGTGCTTTTCCAATGGATGTGTGTGGCAGAAAGAGTGGTCACGAGACAATGACCCCTGGGGAAGAATGTTCAAGGAATTTATTGGACTTAAATGTCACTGAATAGTATCCATGACACCTCTTCTGATAGAAGGAGTTTGCTTTTGTTCTCCTCCCTCCCCTTTTGATTTGCATCCCTGGAAGGAAAGCTAACCGTGGTCAGGATTAAAAGGACTTTATTTTAATGCTGGGCCAATAATAACAATTTGTCTTCTGGAAGGTGAGCACTGTTCCTTTAGGTCAACCATCATTATAGCACACATTTTAGTACTTGCTTTCTTATAGGTCCAAATTTCTAAAGAAAAATATAGTGTCTATTTGGCACATCATATGATAATAGGATGGAATATTTAAAATCTGGATTGTGTTGGAAGATTAGGAAATATGGTACTTTAATGCAGCAGTTATTTATTACTATGTAAGAAACGACCTGAAACAATAGTAATTTTTTTCCCCCTTGTGGGTAAATAATTTGGGCTGAGCTCTCGGGGGTTCACTCATGTGGCCACAGTCTGCCTCTCTATAGGACTGGATATTGTAAGAGGTCCTCACTGACATGTCTGACAGTTCACATTGACATTGGCTATTGGCGGTGGTCTAGGGGTCTTAGTTGGGACAATTCATCTCTGCCCCATGTTGTCTCTTATCTTCTAATTGATGATACTGAGTTTCTTCATGGTGATCTCTGGGCAGCATTTCAAGAGGGCAAGAGGAGAAGCTGCAAAATCTTTTGTGTAGGATTTGGAGCTCCTATAGCAGTAGGCCTGCCCACATTCCTGGGTTGGGGAAATACGTGCCATCTCTACTTGGGAGGAGCAACAAAGTCACATTACCAAGGGACATGCAGACAGAAGTTTGAGGCATTTTTGGTCACCTCTGCATGCAACCTGTCATAATCTTCCCTCTGGAAATAATAATTTACATCCCTTCCACATGAAAATACACTCACCCCTCCCACAAAAATCTTATATTCATATGAAATCATCTTTGCAGTCCAGAGTTTCATCATCTAAATCAGGACCACGTGTGGATGAGTTTGTTTTGGTGCAGCTCCTTGGTTAAGACTCTTCTCTAGAAAACTTAAATAAGAGGACAAGTAGTTTTTTACTCTACACACAACATGCAATGATAAGACTGCATGAGAATAACTGCAATAGACATTTGCATCAAGAGGGGAGGAATGGGGACACACAGCAGTCACCTGCCTATGGAAATTCTGAAATCTAACTAGGCACATGTTGCCTATTCAAGGGGCTGAGAATATTCCTTGATTAGAGACTAGCTCAACCCCATTGGATTGATTCCTTAGTCCACTGTTCTCAGCTCTTGGCTCAGTCCTCGGAGATCTTCCTCCTTTCTTTCTTTCTTTCTTTCTTTCTTTCTTTCTTTCTTTCTTTCTTTCTTTCTTTCTCTCTCTCTCTCTCTCTCTCTCTCTCTCTCTCTCCCTCCCTCCCTCCCTCCCTTCCTTCCTTCCTTCCAAGATTTTATTTATTTATTTGAGAGAGAGCGAGAGAGAGAGAGAGAGAGCACCAGCGGGAGGAGAGGCAGACTCCCCGCTGAACAGGGAGTCTGACGATGTGGGGCTCGATCCCAGGACCCTGAGATCATGACCCGAGCTGAAGGCAGACGCTTAACCGACAGCCACCCAGGGGGCCCTGATCTTCCCTTTTTTATAAGAAATGGCCTATGTTTGTAGCTGAATTATTTTCCCAGACTGATTCTTGTCCACAGGAAGTCTGAGGTCCATTAGTCTTTTTTCATTTTGAATTACACAGTTCCTTTTACTATAAACTAAAGGTGTTTTTGGTAGTACAGCTGTCTGAAAAACTTTGTGCATTTCCTATGAATCTTATCAGGGCTTACCACATGGCCCAAAAACCGTATCATAATTTTTTTCTCAAACAGATCTCTATTTTTGTATGTCAGCATGGTTTGGGACAGTCCCCTTAATGTTCTTAGAAGTTCTTTGTCTCTCTGAGAGAGCTATTAGATTCCACCTTAGATAATTTGATTTGATCTTTGCTTGAGGTTATTTCTTAATTTGGGAATCTTTTGCTACCTGGAGATACTGGAGATAAGAAAAACATTTATTTTCCCACTTAGCAACTTCCTTTAAATTCTTACAAACAGTAAATTCCTCCTTTCATTCTTTCTTTCTTTTTCTCCATTGACTTGTCATGTGCAGTTAGAAATACCCAACATTATGACTTTCACACACTGACCAGAGATCTTTTTAGATGGATCAATAAGTTTATTAGGCACATTTTCTGTCTTTCATGTTCTTGTGTTTTTTATCACACAATAGTAGGGTATTATAATTACCTCTGTGGCTTATCATGTTTGCCACTATGTAACAAGGGTCACTCTCTTTCCAGCCTTGAACAGTATTTTCCTCGTCACTTTTAGGGCTCCATTAACAATTTCCTCATCACTTTTTTAGATTGTGTACCGCCTGGTCCCAAAGCCAATGCTAAATGTTCTAGGTTTTGTTGTGGTACTCCCCTTCCAGTACCAATATGTGTCAGTTATCTATTGTTGCAAAACAAACCACTCCAAAATTTAGGGGAATAGCACAGTAAGCATTTATGTGCTTACGATTCTGTGGGCAAGCAATTTGGGCTGGATACAATGGAATGGCTCTTTTTCTTGTCTCATCTGAAGTCACTCATGTGGCTTCAGTTGACTGGCACCTTGACTGGGGCAGGATAATCTGAGATGGCCTCACTCACATATGTGGGAGTTGATGATTGGTTGTTGGCTGGTTGATCTGAAGGGGCTTCAGCTAGGACAATTTGGTCAAACAGTCTTTTATGCCCTTGGAGTCTGTTTTTTTTTCCCATGACAATTTCAATGCAACACTCCGACAGGGTGAGAGCAGGTGCGGAAACGTTTCTTGAGACCTAGACTTGGAAGTCACAGCCATCATTTCTACCACGTTCTTTTGGTCCCAGCAAGTGACAAGGACAGCTCAGATTCAAAATGTGGTGAAATATTCTCTACCTCTTGTTGGAAGAAGCTATAAAGTCACATTGCAAAGGGATGATGTACGTATAAGGATGGGGAGCATTTTTGTGGCTTTCTTTGTAAACAATCTACCATAAACACATAAAGGGGTATTTAGACTCTTAAATTAACTAAAATTCTACAGAATATCCACACTTTTTGATTACTGTGGATAGAAGATGGTATAACTATGAAAAAGGGAATATTCTGTTCCTGTGCAAGATGAAATATGGAGATATGTGATTCTAGACAGAATAAAAATGGGGCTAGAAACAATATGTATCTTACTGTCCATTTTTCAACACAGAAAATTTATGAAAAAGTATTCTCTTTCTTCCAAAAGCTATGATTTTCTGTCTCTTCTCTGAGAACATACCTCTAAAATAGTAACTCCTTGTTTTCCCCTTTATTTTCTTTCTTCTTAATAGCTTAACAAAATACAGTTCTTCCTTTTCTCTTCATCTCTTGGTCTAGTTTTCCGTGAAACTAAACAAGCTTCTTCTACAGTTTCAGGATAAGCTTACCATTTACTGTGGTTTTTTTTAAATTAAATTTTTTATTTTAATTCCAGTGTAGTTAATATACAGTGTTATATTAGTTTCAGGTATATAGTATAGTGATTCAACAATTCTATACATTGCTCAGTGCTTATCATGATAAATGTATTCTTTAATCCCTATTTCTCTTTAATTACGTATTTCACCCATCCCCTTCTCCACTTCCTCTTACCGTTTACTTTGAATAATGGAACATTAAAAACAGTTTCCATGAGCCTTTGAAATAAGGAGGTGTTTTTTTGCCACTTATTATGTGATTTATTTTTGTTGGTCACTCTTAGAAACCACAAATTGACATTTGTTTATTGAGGTTCCATGGGGTAATTAATTTACTGGTTTAATGATAATAGCACGTTTTCAAAGCTAGAGGAAAAAAAAACACCATTGAGAAAATCTTTTTGGTTTGGGTATACTGCACACCGACATGCCCTGTTCACCGTGAACAAAAGGCTATGTTTTTAAAATAGGGGTTTCAAGGAGACTAGATTGGAGATAAGGAGAGCTTGCAAACAAATGAGTTTTATGAGGCTGAAATGAGTTAAAAAGAAAGGAGGGCGAAGTGAAGTTGAAAACTGTGGTAACAGGAAGTGGGAAAGATTCTGAAAATGCTTTGATGGTATTTTCATTGAAGTGGTGAGAGGCAGAGGTTGAGGGGGATAAGTAAGTTTTATTTATCCTTTGCAACAATATACATGCTTTAAAAATGCTCTTAATTTTGAAGATGATTAAAGCAATTACTGTCCAGGTAAATACCTAATGTTGGTTTATACACCTTAGTCTTATCTCTGTTAGTGTTGTACAAAAAAGCCTTTAAGTTGACATCAGAAATTTAGCATTCTGTGTTTGAGATGAGAAACTGAAAAGTCAGCTGCTGTCTTTACTTGGAATATAAGACACTGAATCCTTCATTTTTATGACCTTGCAGTTTTTAAGAAAAGTATTTAAGAAAGATGAGAAACTGGGAAACTTGATAAAATTTAACTTCCCAGCACAAGTAACATTAAGTCATTGTTGCAGTCCTAGAAATGGTTTATTTGGTATCATTTATTATGTTTGATGAACTCAATGAAAATCATGAAAGGAGCACCCTTTTTATTTCCTTGCTGTTCCATAATGATATTTACTGTTTGCACAGTGATCATTCAATTTCCAGAGATGCTCACCACCTTCTCCTGCTGATTAAATTCCTGTTTGGTTTCACGGCCAAGTCTGTTGGATTAAATTAACAAGTTCTGTTTGCTTTAGTGGGAATGACCTGCACCAACCTTCAGCTTGTACAAAATAATAATCTCTTCAATGATATATTGATTCAGTGCTCTTTATCTTCTTTTAAAGAAATGTGCAGTGAAAATGTTATCTTCAGCTTGCTGGAAATTGCAGGCCTACATTGCTTATTTTAATATATTGGAGACCTTGATCTTCCACATCTAATAACTCCTTTCTCTTTGCTGTTTTTAATGATTCTTGTTCTTCTAAAGGATCACCAAATCTTGATTACTCTAAGGAAAGACTTTAACGTGATCTTTTAGTTTATAAAATGTCGCACTCTTGAAAATTATCTATATGAAAGGGCCAATTAAGGGAGATTAAAGCCTTCCTTTTTAAAAATTAAATCCAATTTTTATTGAATTGCTTTCTTCGGTCCCTCTTTTATTTGCTTTATAGCTCACAGTTAAAACCGAGTTTTTGAAGAAAATGAATTAAAATTTTTGATATAAAAAGACTTGTGAGTATACTAAGATTTTATAAATTTTACATGGAGCTTAAGCCATTGCAAGCATTATAGCAAGCAGTAGAAAATGAAAATGACATTCTCTAAATTTCAATTAAAAAAAGAATGGCAAGGGTAGAAGAAGGAATAGGGGCAAAGGGGACAGTAGTGTGGGGAAAAAAAATCCACAGTCATTACATTTTAGGGACTAGGCTCTGGCACCCAGTTTGTATACATGTTCTAATTTATTACCTATCTGCCCCCTCCCTCACGTTATTTCCTCACATTATTTCCTTTTCATTGATAAGGTAAGTGAGGAGCAAAGAGATTCAGTAATTTGCCTAAGATCACACAGAGTGCACAGACAAACTGAGATCTATCATTTTACCTAAAGTCAACTTGACTCAAAAGCTTATTCCCTTCTTAACAAAACATACTCTACCTCTGAGAAGTAATCACTTCCAAATTCTCAACCCTATTTTCTGCCCCAAAACCTACCCCATGATTCTGCATACCGTATGATAACCACATAATAACATAGGTTATTGGACCAAACTTTGTCCCCACAGAGGTACTTGTTTATTGTATTCATTTTTTAATCTAGTTGCGTTCTTTCATGTAGTTCAGTGAAATTTAACTCTCTGTTGCCAGGGAAAAGTGAGAAAGACCGTTCAGGGAATCTCCCTCAGCTATAGGGACCTCAAGGTGGCGACCCTGGGAGTGACTTCGCGGTGACAGCTGGGTCTCTGCTGCTCTGTCATTCAGTGTCAGCCCCCACGTGCGAGCATCTGGATGAGCCGAGTGTGCTTCTGAGGGGCAGTTTGTACAACAGCACTCCCTACCACAAGCCAGGTACTTAACCTGGGGCCCAGTGGAAGAACTAATGATCCGCTCCAACGTAGGAAGAAAGCTGGCTGATTTGGATTGACTGAGAGATTATGTTTGTAGGCTGCACCTAATGGGTCAGAAAGGTGTTGGAAAGGATAACTGTGACCCTATTAGCTTCTCACCTTGTGTGCGATGGAGGACCTGTTATCCTGATCCGCCCAGTCCTTCCTGCCTTTCCATTCACTTCTTCACTGTGTCAGTGGCGTCCTTGGGGCATGATGGTTTTGAGTATGGCACCTTACCTCACAACCTTTAACAATTGGCCTGTCTCTCTGAGGTTCTACCACATGTTTAGTGACCAGTAAACACGTTTTCCATCTCTGAAGACATCCGCAGACTTCTTTTTCTCCCCCTGTGTGGAGGACCGTGTTTGTTTGTTTCAGAGAAAGTTCTCCCTCTTCCTTCAAGTTTCTCTTGGCTCTGTTGGTCTTACTTTCTTTAAAGAATCCGTGCTACACATCTTCCCCAAGGCAAAGAAGCACAGAGTCCACTTTCTCTTTGAGCTGGGGAAGAGAAAGGAGAAAAAAAAATAGGAAGGAACAAAATTCAGATTTCAAAACTTTGCCTGCCATAGTATTATGGTCAATTGCAGTGTTTCCCCATCCCAGTTAGAGTGTCTTGGGCCCAGTATTGCTGTTTCTTGTTTGGCATCATACAGAATGAATAAAAGCCCTAGAGAAATGGTGTTCTTCGTGGGTATTGGTTTTCAGGAAGCTCCTGTATAAATTTTAGCTGAGTCAAAATCAATCCCAGCAGATAACACTGGTGGCAAGTTGTGCCATAGGTTGTAGTAGGAGCAAGCAAGGGGTTTTGAGAAAGTGGCAATTAGGCCACGGGATAGCCTTTTTTTATGTCCCACTGACATGGGTCTAGAACTTTTGTGATATCTTCTTAATCAATTTGTGGCTATTGCCTGGGGTGGATTTGAAGACCTGGATTTACCTTTGGTTTGTTAAATTTCCATTATTGCCTATTCCTGGCTCTATTATTAATAACCTCTCAGTGCATTCATTTTCCTTTTTAAAAATAAGAGTTTCATGCTCATGCACAGTGAGAGAGTGGTGAAGTTATTAGGCTGGCACTTTTCTAAGGCCCAATTTATTAGTATTCTTCCACTATCCCTCAGGTTATCTACAAAAGAATTTTCAGTCATCCAACCTTTCTATTGTACTTGAACATAGGTCTTGAGAGTATTTCTTTTTTTTTCCCTCAAGTGAGTAGTATTTTTCACTGTCATTTTCAGCGGCACCACGTCAATATCAAAGAAATGATTCCAAGTAGTTGTGCATAAGTTGAGGTTTGAATTGATCTTTGCAGTTCTTTTCCTGAGAGGGGAGGCTGAGAAAGAAACAAACAGAAGAGTTGTAATTGAAGCAGAAGCCAAGTGAAGCAGAAGGCAAAAGGGTGGTTATAACTGGGGCTGTATTCTAACCAATTGATCTGGGACTGACACTGTTGAAGGACAACATTCTGCAGGAAAGAGTGATGAGGTAACTAGCTATTACTCAGATAGCAGTGTTTTTGTACTTTATTGCTGTCTGTGAACAGTGATAAGGGTTGGGGCGACCTTCCAAACGATGCCATAGCATTTGTAGTGATTGCTAGGCCTTGAAGGAGCTTTATTATGGGTTGGCTATTCATCTCTTCAGAGAGAACTAAAATATAGCTGGACAATGTCCGATGATTAATTTTTGGTGAGGGACTTCCACATTAAAACAAAGCAAAAAGAAAAAGAAGAAAAAGAAATGGCCCAATGTATGCAGTGATCAAAAGGAGCTGTGCTGCGTTTCTTAAGAGGGGAGATTGAGTATCAGAATTTGGAGATGATGCAATAGACCGTAATGGCTTGGATTTACATACAAATGACTATTTTTTACCTGTTTGGGAATAAGGGCTTTCCATTGGTACTGTGACGTAAGGTCAATGGTAAGTGCCAAAAAAGTTATTAAACCTCCTGTTCTGGCAATGCTAGGTAGGATGGGCAGATGGAGTCATTAACGTTAGACCCTTTTCCTCCTTATTATTCCTAGCTGCCTTTCCTAGGACATTTTAGTTTCAGCGATTTCTCTCCTTTTCTTGCTGTATTGATTTTTGTCCCTTCCTCCCTGCTTATTTGACATGTTCATTTCTCTTGGGAATGATGTTGCTTATTTCTCCTCAACAACTATGAATTTTACTATTTCTATCATGCTGTAAGTTTCATATACTTTCCCTTACATTTTATGCAAGAAATGAATGACTACTTAATATATGTGCACCATGTTCCTTGTATTGAATATATTCTAGATACTTCACATATGTGATTTAGTGAAAGGTGGAAGAGGCATTTTTTTTTTTTTTAGTGAAACCGAGTGAAACTGAGCACAAATATTATGTTTCCCATGAATTATCATGAATTTATTGACAGAATATGAATTATAATTCTGTCTCCTGATCCTTAAGTCTGTATGTATTTGGGTTTATGTGACTCACAGGAAGCTGCGTGTGGGGTGAATAAACAATAATACCTTTAGGGACTCAATTCCTGGATAGATGGAGGAAGATGGTACAGTGCTACATGGAGGTAGGCCGCATAAATGGAAGCTACTACTCTAACCAGATGTCGCTTTCTTCACAAAAATAAGTTCACCATCTCCATTCTTTTTCGTTAGTGCTAGAATAACATTCCAGAAAGGCTATCACGATCATAAAGCCCAGATACATTTGAAGCCCTCAGTCTACAGAGGCAGAGAGCTTTAGCGGCATGTGGTCTACAGAGGGTTAAGGAGCCTGGAAGCATGTAAGTGACGTGGTATAAGTTCCTCGACTTTCTCCTTCATGCTCACTTAAAATGCCTTCTGGCCTGATCTGCTTTACCTCCTCCCCTTCTAGGCTTTCCAAAGTGGGTTATGCCGGACAGGCTAGTATTGGAGATCTTGTGATGGAGAATTTGGAAGCAAAGGGAAAAACTAGAGAACAACTGCTAGAAGTTTTGTTTTGTTTGTGTTTAGGGTGGGAGTGGGTTGGGAGCACAACTATTTCAGGAGAGCGGAAGTGGAAGAGGAAAATGACGATAAAAAAAGATGTCACTAGGACCGTCTTCCTTTTTCACCACGTCTGAGAAGCACAAATAAGATCTCTGTTATTTTCATTCAAAACCACTTGTGTTTACATGACCCGTGTTCTGTAAAGATTAGCCCTATGTTCTGCACTATGTGGGTCAAAGCATAAGCTTGCGTGTGTTATGCTTATGAAAGTATGAGCATTCAAGACAAAGAAGACCTGGACCAGAGGGCTGCATGCTTGAACCATAATGGTTAATTATCATCACCAACTGAAAGGGCAGAAACTTGATGCCAGTATTGGTAAGTTAATGTCTGCCGACTATTAGTTGCCTACCTTATGCCACAGGCAATTAACGTGATAGTGCCAGTGATCCTATCAACAATCCTGTAAGAAAACAGAGAACTGTCTGCTTCAACCATGCAACGTTTTAAAAAAATTAATTGCACAAGTAAAATGCTCAGTATGAAAACCTAGCCAATGTCAAAAGTAAAGATTTCCTTTACTTTGACTCTAACTTTTCATACATCGTCACTGCAGTTAACAGCTTCATGTGCAAAACAAAATATACGGTATAATTCCACTTCCGTGTAGCCAAACCCCAAACCTATGCTTACTTGTATCATATAGGCAAAAGGGATCTAAAGGAAAGTAGTCTTTTATGTACATAATCAATTCATACTTAAGATAGCTTTTGATTGTGGGTAATCTAGTTGGAATGTGAAATAGATTTTACTTGAGTGCTCCCTCCTGAAATTTAAAAATCATTTTCCAGGGGCACCTGGGTGGCTCAGTTGGTTAAGTGTCTGACTTCAGCTCAGGTCATGATCTTGGGGTCCTGGGATTGGCCCTGCATTGGGCTCCACGCTCTGCGGGGAGTCTGCTTGTCTCTCTCCCTCTCCCTTTGCCCATCTCCCCCACTTGTGCTCTCTCTCAAATAAATAAATAAAATCTTTAAAAAATATCATTTTCCGTATATGTGTTGGTGACTCTCCGGTCAGAAAACCAGAAACCACACTGTGTATTTCAACAAAGAGAATCCAATCTAGGGACTTGGTTAAAGAAAGTTGAAAGAGTAAAATGGGAAAGTCCATTGATAACAGATGTAGGAAATAGCTTCATTCCTAGGGCTGGGAGCACGAAAGGAAGAAGGTAGGGTTTTCAGAATCTATGAGTACAGACACTGTAAACTGGGACTCAGACAACTGAAGAGAAGTCATAACCTGGCTACTGTGGGTTTCCTGTGAAGCATATAATGAAGCTGGTTCTAGGAATGCCAATGGCGGCTGTCGGGCTAAAGGGCCAGTGCTAGACAACAGAGACAGGAAGAGAAAGGGACTGCCTCCCAGTCTCCTCCCAGAGTCCACTACTGGCTGCACCTGACAGGGAGCAAGCTGACAAAGGACAGAGTTAGTTTTTAGCAACTTGGCCTTAGGATCACCAGCGTATAGAATCATAGATTTGGAGCTGGGCCATAAGAGCTTTATAACCAACACAATACTTATGATCATTTAAAGGTATTTCCGAATCTTGAGTTTTTGACTTTGGGTCATAGCTTAGATCTGAGAGTAGTCTTTATTAATAAGTAGCCAGAAATTTGGCAGAAAATAGATAGGGTGAGGAAACCAATTTAATTGGGATATACTCTTTACTAGTTGCCCCCGAATTATTCTTTTTCTGGGCAATAGTGGGTCTAAAGTCTCCCAAGTATTAATTTGATTAATGGTGAGACTGTTTCTACCTCTTACATTTAGTTTATAATTAAATGACTTGAAAAAGATTACTTCTTATTATCAATTTCAATGCCAAGATTTAGAACCATTTTTAGCACATTATGTACAGTAAATCATTACCACAGTAATATACAGTGGAATTTGTGTTCTCATGGGAGAGAATGAGGATCCTAGGATCCCATTTCTATTGTTGCAATTCTGTGCTCTATCAACAAAGATGTATGGCCCAGGGTGTCCCTAAGTGGCTAAATCACACTGTGAAGCTCTTATTGCAACATTCTTATGGGTGTGAAATCAGTGTAACATTAACTTTATATAAATATCTGTATCAGGAGTAGCCTTAAGTATGAGGAATCTGAAGTATGCATATGGCATTTTCCTTAATGGCAATGCCCAAGAACTGTACTTCTCACCCTTTTTCCATATGCTGCTTGCTAGGCCATCAGTTTTTTGGTGAAGTCATGATGTGTGTGTGGGTGAGAGCAGGAGTGGGGAAGAATCTTGATTGGTTGGCTTGCTGATGGTATTAGTCTGCTTGGGTTGCCATAACAGAATACCACAGACTGGGTGGTTCAAACAACAGAAATGGATTTTCTCACAGTTCTGGAGGCGAGAAGTCTAGGATCACAGTGCCACCCTAAGTTGTTTCTAATGAGGGCTCTCTTCCTGGCTTGCAGATGGCTGCCTTCTCACAGGTCCTCATGTGGTCTCCTCTCTGACATGAGAGAAAAAAGACTTAGCTCTCTGGTGTCTCTCCTTATAAGGACACAAATCAGCTTTTCCCTACTCCCACCCCGCTACCCCATGACCTCATTTAACCTTACTTATTTCCTTAAAGTTACCATCTCCAAACACAGCTACGCTGGCGGTTAGGGTTTCAACATATGAATTCCGGGAGGACGTAAACATTTAGTCCACAACACTGATGAATTCTGCTTCTTTGATAGTCTCTGCATATGTCCTAGGTACCTCAGTCCCTTCATTTGTAAAGGTCAAGAGAAACACTTAAAAGTACCTGAGAGCTAATGATAAAGGTTATATCCCCTGCAATTAATTCTCTACTGGAAACGGCGGTGCCTACTCTTCATTTTTCTCGAGAGTGGTCTGATTTCACTTTTGATTCTTATAACTGAATTTAGGTGAACCTGAAAGGTAAATTCATCTTTAGCCATATACCATTCTCTTAGTGTGTGGCATAATTTTACATAAAACATTTTAGCTTAGTATTTTAAAAAGCATTGCAAGTTTTATTGTATCTTAGTCTTCCCTCTAACCAAGTCTCCAGGGACATGGGGTATTTGTATGGAGTCCAGAGGAAGACTGTGTTTCTCCAGGCTTTTTTTTTTTTTTTCTCCTCAAGTATATGACTTGGTGATTTAGAATCACAGGACTGTACCTACGCCACATTGTGAGAGTAGATCAGCCCCACTCCATAGATGTGAGAAGCTAGACTGACACGTTCTTCTTTACTCACCATGCTCTAATAAGAAATTATTGTGAGTGGAGCATAAAAATATATTCTGAATCTTATTTTGACATTGCTTTGATACATAGTCTATATTACAGCATAAATTAAAATTGCTTGCTCTGTTTTTACTTGTGAGGCTTATAAGCATGCCCAGGGGTTATTTAACACAATGCATAAATGAGCTATAATTTAAATAAGTGCACTAAAATGCTTGGTTTTCTATTCTCTACTGGGAAGAGCAAATTGATCACTAGAGAGTACAATGAGTGGAATATCTACCAGAACCAAGGAATCCTCAAATTTTCATTTTAATTGAATAATATCTGAAGATATTATTCTTCTAAGAAAAGGAGAATTGACTGAAATCTCAATAAAGTTGAATGTCACTATTTCCCAACTTGATATTCTCTGAATCTACTGAAAGAGGAGATTGAAACTGAAAATTTTTCTTATCGAAGTTACTATTTTTGTACATGAAAGGGCTACTTAATAATAACATCTGGCAAAATAAAATGTGCCTGGCATATTACATGTCAGAGACTATGCCAAGTACCGGGATTTTAAAAAGATGAATAAAATAATCGGGGGTTTCTAATATATGATCTATGTATGTGTCCTCAAAATATTACACTCGGGTGGGACTACTAAAATAATAGAAGACTATGCTTGGTCAAGAGCAGAGGTGATACAGTGGCGGGAATGACTAACTGAGACTCTTCGGGGGTAGAAGGTCCAGAAAAGGGCTTAACAGAAGATATGATGCCTGATATGATCTATCGACACGCAGTACCTATTTCCTCCTCTTCAAAGACCCTAAACCTTTATAGGAGTTTGAAAAACTATAAACTATAATGAGATGCTAAAAACTATAATGAGATGCTCCAGTGCAAAATTTACGAAACAGAGGAAGATAGGGTCATTTTTCCTTCAGGAGTGATGGCAGCTGATGTATAAGGATCCTGCAACCATCCTTTTTCTTACAGTGACAGATTCCTCGTTTCACTAAGTCATCAGCCTTGGCTGCGGGGACAACTCTGACACTGGCAGTGCTTCTTGTAACTTTCTGACCCCTGACTGTCAGCAGCAGCTTCCAGGTTCTGGATTATGCCTGCCATCTTGTGACCTGCAAGCTTATTGGCGGCCCCTGACTTGTGTTCCTCTAGTCCTTTCAACAGTCTTGTTGGTACTTCATTCCCTGCATTATGTGCCTTCCTGGCTGACTTATCCAGAGTGGCTTCTATTTCCTACAGTGAACTCTGACTGATACAAAGGGTTTGGAAGATGGGAAGGAGCTCACCAAGTGGACAAAGGAAGAAAGGCCCATTCCACTCTAAGCAAACAAAATAAACAAAATAATGGGGGGGGGGGTTGCATGAACACTATGGTAGGTGAATATGAATCAAAGTAAGTCATTACTGCTGAAGTGTGAGGAGGTAGGAGAGAGAGAGCATGAGGTTGGTGCATTGGAAAGGAAAGAGATTATGCAGTGAGTTGTATGATTTTCTAAAGCCAGCATTGGGTAGCTGTTGAACTAATTTAACCAGGGAGTGGTTCTGTGAAGATTGCATTTTTAGGTAGCCCGTTCTTATGACTCTATGGAGGATGACCTGGAGGAAGGTGGTTCAAAAAGTAGAGAAGACCCAGGGAAGCATATGGAGCAAGAGATTATCAGAGAGAAAATTCTATTCAGATTTAGGTCTTTGGGTTAAGTTATTATTGTTTTTTAATGGAAAATATTCTTAAGAAAATGCATTGTGCTTGTTTGCTTTCCATTTTAGAAAGAATTAAGGTTCCAAAAAAAGAAGAATTAAGGCTCCAGAGAATTATTTTTCTTTTTCATGCTCAGATTATATCGCCTTTCTTTGTATCCAAAAGAATCTCCAACCTTACATATTTTAGATTTTTGGTGGGGGGAGAATATGTCAAGAGGAGAAAAAACTACTGATCTGTGTAGGAAGGGGATATTTTTGTCTTCCCTTGACGTTTGCATCAATTTAAATGAAAATTTCTTTTTAAAGCATAAATACATTTATCCCCAACTTCCTTCTTGTGAGTTATTGTAGCACAGGGTGGGAAGAAGCAAGACAATAACAAAAGAAGTGGGGACGCTGGGAAAGGAGGCATTTGGCAGGAAGAATCGAGGTTGGCACGGTTAGTCCCAGGCACACAAAGCTGCTGCTAAACTGTTGGAGGAAACTGTTAAGCCTGCTTCCTTTGCTCACTCCACATCTTCTCTTCAGTTTTTTTCACACCGTACTCTTGGAAATGAGCCTCTGGTTTCTTTAACCTAGCCCAAGAGAAGCTGAACAAACAACATGGAACACCAGGACACTTGATGTTTGCAAAGAAATGTGACAACTATGCATGTCTTTAAACAGGCAAACAAAGCAAGGAAACAGTTTTCTCTTTATAGAATCAGACTCTGATATGATTCAAACTTCCAAAAAGGAGGCAGGAGGAACTAGTTTATATTTGTACGTGTCTTAGTCTACAGTTGCAGCTGTAACAAAACACCCAAGACTGGGTGGCTTGTAAACAACAGAAATGTTGTTTCTCTAGAACTCCGGAAGTCAGAGATCAGGGTGCCAGCATGGTTGAGTTCTGGTGAGTGCTCTCTTCCAGGCTGTAGACTGCTAACTGCACATTGTTATCCTCACGTGGTGGGCAGCAGAGATTAGAAGCTAGCTCTCTTCTCATTCTGCTAAGGGTCTCCCATTCTTGGGGGCTTGTTCCTCATCACCCCATCTAATCATAATTCCCTCACAAAGGCCCCACCTCCTAACATCATCACATGGGGGTTTCAACATAAGAATTTCGGGGGGGGCACACAAATATTCAGTCTATAACAGGAGGTCTCTTCTGCACCTTGGCCAGAGATGGAACTTGAAGAATGGAGAATATTTTTCTTCCTGTAGGCATGACCTATCTGGCCTTTTGCAGAGAAATCAAATTATTTGCCAATGGACATTTGCCTGTAAATGGGCAATTCTACATATAAATTAAAATGTCATGCTGATATGTTTTCTAGATAAACATCATTTATGAATAATCCATTGTTTGTCAAAGAATCCCAACAGAATCATTTTAGAAATGAGTGCATTTATTCTATGGAATAAAAATCATTCATAGTTTTCTAAATTACCAACTCAAGCATGAAGGAATATTTAAGAATAATTATTGGATAGGGGGGTTCTAACTAAAGCTGGGGAACTCCTTGGCCACATTGTTCCCTTCTGTCATCATTTAGCTTTCACGGCCACCTTTTGGGAACCATGTCGGTCTCTGAAAGAATGCTTATTTATGAGATCTTTGAATATTAAGATCAGAGGTTTGGATCTCATTCATAAAGTTGCAGAAGGCTCTGTAATTAGTTGATGTAGCCTTATTTGACCTGTTCTTGCTGACAACTGCACAGATTGATGAATTTTTGGGACTGAAGATTTCTGTCTCTTTCAGCATGCTTTTTGAGAAATGTCAGTTTCTAGAGGAATTATTTCTTTTTGTTTACCCTGGAGCTTGCTGGAAATGTGCTTTGTCCCTCTCTGTTCTGTGACCTCTCAGATCTTCGACATCCCTGTATTGCTCTTCCATTATCTACAATGGTGAGAGAGATGTTGTAGCTCCTGGATTTTTGGCTTTATGATTCGTATGTCAAGTTATCAATAAGTGCTGAGCCATACCAACTTGGGAGCTTCTGTTTAACCATTTCTTTTTTTTTTTTTATTTTTTAAAGATTTTATTTATTTGACAGAGAGAGAGACAGCGAGAGAGGGAACACAAGCAGGGGGAGTGGGAGAGGGAGAAGCAGGCTTCCCGCCGAGCAGGGAGCCCGATGCGGGGCTTGATCCCAGGACCCTGGGATCATGACCTGAGCCGAAGGCAGACGCTTAACGACTGAGCCACCCAGGCGCCCCTGTTTAACCATTTCATGGTTACTTTTGTGCAAGCTATAATCCTTTATGCAGACAACTCACTATTCCTGAAGCATTGCGCTTTATTTCCTCCCTGCTTGATCATACAATTCCCTCTGCCTGAAATGCCTTTGAACCTCCTTGCTTACTTGTCACACTGCTACCCATCCTTTGAAATCAAGTTAAAAGGGCTCTTCTGTGCGGCCTTTTCCAGTAACTCCAGATGTAAGTGATCCTGTCCTCCTTTGAAACCCAGATCTCTTAGTTTTACTGTGTTGATGATATTCTAAACTATAATTTTTGATTGCTTGCCTTACACTCTTATTATCTCATATAAACATATTTGATTTTGTCTCCAAAAAGATTTAAGGCAGTTATGTCCCTTATTAGAGGTAAGTTCCTGTAAACAAGATTCTTATATATAATTGTGTTAATTATCGTAACAGATGAATCCCAACATCAAAACAGTTTCACGTAACTGAAGTTTATTCTCACTCTTATGACACTTCAGTGTGGTCCCTGACAGGCAGCCTTCTCTATATATAGTGATGGAGCAGCCAGACTCTTTCTATCTCCGGCCACTGCCATCTTCAGCATGTGGCTTCCAAGGATGCCATGTAAGGACAAGAGAGAGTAGTAGAGAGAACACATATGTTTTTCAACTAGGTTGACCCAAAAGGGTTCGCTTCTCTTCTGTTTACATTCTGTAGTCACCTGGACATAGTTAGATGTTAAGAAAAACCAGGAAATATAACATCTAGCTAGAAGACATTTCCCTAGACACTATGGGATAGGAACACAGATCTTTGTGGAACAAGTAGTTCAGCTACAACAATGCAGGCTGTCTTAGGTCTCTACGGCTCCCTTGCCCATAGGAGTTGCTTGATATATGTTTGAAAGAAAGAAAGAAGAGGAAGGAAAGAAGGAAGGAAGGAAGGAAGAAGAAAGAAAGAAAAGAAAGAAAGAAAAAGAAAGGAAGAGAAAGAAAGGAAGAAAGAAAGAAAAAGAAAGAAAGAAAAGGAAGAAAATATTGTGTACCAAGTCAAGGGTAAGGACAATTAGAAGGTATGAGCCAGAAGTTGCATGTGTTTTATGGCTACTGGATGTAATAATAGTTCACAAACTTAGTATGGGTGGGACTGTAGCTGTTTGCCCTAAGGGAGGAATAATCAGTTTGGGATTTATCTATGTTCTTTAACTAGGCCTTGATCCAAAGGTCACAGATTATTCTACAGAAACAGTGATGAATACTTACGAAAATATATATTCATCTTTTTTTCTGAGTATATTTTATCGTTTAAGTGTTTCAAAAATCATTTATTTGCCTCAAGAACGTTCTTGAAGGTATGTTTCTATTTTAGAAAATAATTGTTCTCATTGTTGGACAAACATCCATTTGTTCTAATGATTAAAGAAATTCTATTACCTTGGGAATGACTCAGATTTTCAAGAGCCAGGGATAGAATCACATAATTTCCAAGAGAATGAAGTGTTTTGGTTTTTTTTTCCCACCCACGGGAAAGATCCATGGGTGCTGCTTTTGCTATTTTTTTCCTATCAAGAGGCAATAGATAGGCTATCTATTAAAAAGTGTATAATGTTACAAAGTGACAAGATGTCAAATGCACAGGCTAAGGGAGACTATCTCTTCATGCAACATATTTCTTTTTTGGAAGCTTCTAAGCATCTATTAAATTGTACAAGCGAACAGAATTGATAGCTGTTAAAAAAAATTGAAGCACCAGCCACAGCATGTTTAGAGCTGGCAAGTAAAACAAAACACTTTAGATCTGAACTTCCACTTCATTTTATATGTGTGTTTACTCAGGAATTGTTATGCCTTACCACTTACATCGTTCTTTTATCACAGCTGTGTGAAAAATTACAGTTGGAGCAGTGTTCATGTTTTTACTAAAATACATTTTATTTCATGCTATGAAGCAGATTGCTAACGTTTGCTACTTTTACTATTATGGCTCTACGACTCCCTCCATTCCAGTTAAGGTTGCGTCAGTATTTCTGTGGGAAAAAAAAATCTCGTTTTATTTATGTATTTGTTGCTCTTCCATGATTGCTTTAGCGAAGCAGAGGTGCACCTCAGAAGAACTTGCGCTAAGTTAAAAAACTGGACAAATAAAAACCCAAGCACCCAACGCTGACTATAAATTCCACGCCACAAATATTGCATCGAAAATGAAGGTGAAGTTCAAAGAGGATTATTTCCACAGGAGTTGATCAGAGGGGACCTTTAAATTGTGACTCAGCCACTCGTGTTCTTGAAACTGAGTGGTATTATGATACTTCAGTTTCCCAGAACTCAGAGGAGCTGTTAAGAAAGGACCCTCTAGGGGCGCCTGGGTGGCTCAGTCGTTAAGCGTCTGCCTTTGGCTCAGGTCATGATCCCAGGGTTCTGGGATCGAGCCCCCCGCACCGGACACCCTGCTCTGCGGGAAGCTTGTTTCTCCCTCTCCCTCTTGCACTCCCCCTGCTTATGTTCCCTCTCTCGCTGTGTCTATCAAATAAATAAAATCTTAAAATAAGAAAGAAAAGAAAGGACCCTCTAGATGAAATCCTGGCGAACGGATCTTTGCCTGGAAGCTAGTAGGACTTGAGGGGGTGGGGCTTCTAGCTGCGTAGTACACATTCTGCATAGAGATGGGAGTTGGCTTTTTCACCGCTGTAGTTGAGAAGGTGTACGGCTCGGCTGGTGTAGGTTAGCTGGAGTAAGGACCCCCGTCAGTGCTTGGCAGTCTCATTTGAACTCGTTTTCCCCATTTGGCAGAGGGAGGGCTGCTGCGTTTTCCTTTCCCAATTCCCCCCTGCTTGCCAGCCTGCTGGGAAAACAACTGGGCAATGTAATCCAACAAACAAGCATTTTATAGTTGCAGATTGAAAGCATATTTGTCTCCGTCTCGTGGTAATCCACTGATCTGTAAATATGGGCAGGCATGTGCCAGGAGAGAGTGAAAACTTGTGTTTGAGGTCCTGGGCTGGGGAGCTTGCAAGCATGAGGTTCCCCGGGGAAAAGGCCCTGGCCTCTTTGCTGCTATGTTAGTTCCTGTCTTACTTTCCAGCCAAGTTCCCTAGTGTTTTTAGGCACAGGGATATGGTTAAAAGTATGGAGTGGGCAAGGCTTTTCTGCCACCCCAGTTCTTTAACTTTCTTTGGACTGTCGAGTCAGGAATGAGAACAGGAAAAAGGCAGAGCGCACGCCTTTGGGATTGAGGCTCAGACGTCTCCTGAGATCTGTGATCCTAAGTCACAAAGACTCTGGGTATTGTCACCCTCATCCAGCACTCCAGACATCCACCACCAATTTTTTTGATGCCTATTTACTGTCTTAGCTAGTCCAGCAGCACCACATCCTATAAATTTCTTAACATTATGGGATACTGTGATGCTACTCTGACTCAGAAAATTGAGTAAAATTCTAAACCAGAGCTCCTTGGGATTTCTTAGGAGCACTAACTCCAAAGCTAAGTCAGGCTGTGCGATTAGAGATTTTCGAGTTTTCCGCCATATCAATGGTGCATTTATTTAATTATCAAAGATTTCTTGGGCACCAAAACCAGTAAGACTGGTCAGTAAGAATATATACCACATATAAGGAATTTTGAGATCTGTGGTTATTTATAACTATTGTAGTTCCAAGTCCAAAACCATAAACATTTCAGAGCGTTAAGGGATAGTCTAATAACTGTGATCAAACAGAACAGTCTGGCTGGGGCACTTGCAACACAAACTTGATTGTTCTCTAAGGCAAGAGGAGATAATACAGCCTACGGCCATTTCGGAAGTCATGGGAGCAAATATAGATAGATAACTGAAGAAATCATCACAAAGCATGAAATGCCTTGATTTACATAGGAGGAAGGGGAAAAAAAGTCTGCTTGCATTTCCAGCCCAACTCTCTGGGACTTCCTTGCATCTAGGCAGAAAACACATTGCCTCTGAGGTTTGCTCTGCACACGAGGGAGGGAAATTATGTACTCTGCCTCGAGGCTGCAAGCTGAACATTACAAATGGATGCATCTGGGCTGGGTTGGAAGGAGATACACTCAAAACTATCCAAGGAGACAGAGAGAAGCCCATCTGTGTAAAAAGCCAGAATTGGGCTGCTTTTGCTTTTGTTGTAAAAATCCATTCTGTTCCAATCCCAGCTAATGAAAATGTGCATCTGTAAATAAAAAATAAATCAAGGGATTGTATTAATCCTGCAGCTGCTGTCCACTTAACTTTACTTAGAAAAAACAACTCCATTTTCTGACCTGAACGTTCTTACTATCTAGTGATGTGATGGCAATTTGAGGGGGATAAAATAAGCGTTGAGGGGTGCCTGAGTGGCTCAGTCAGTTAAGCATCTGCCTTCGGCTCAGGTCATGATCCCAGGGTCCTGGGATCGAGTCCCACATCGGGCTCCTTGCTATGCGGGGAGCCTGCTTCTCCTTCTGCCTGCCACTCCCCCTGCTTGTGCTCTCTCCCTCTCTGTCAAATAAATAAATACAATCTTTAAAAAAAAATAAGCATTGAAATCTCTTTATGCCCAACAACCTTGGAAATACAAGCAGCTAGGCAGTAGTTCTATGGCTATTTGCTTTTGTAACTATGTGGATACTTGAGATCCAGAGTCTGACCCTAGAAATCCATTACCTGGCTGTTTAAATTTCTGTTTTATTTGCCCATGTGATTAATTAAATTGTTTCTTTAACCTAGGACTGGCACTGTGCATGAAGTCAACTGGGCAACATTCCGTGTTTTATACCTGGAGAAGAACTTAGAAAGAATAAAAATTCACCCCAATTTTTCTCCCACTTGCATTCCATGGTGATGAAAATGTTTGGGTTTTAAACTGTTAGACTCTTCTTTGCTCTAGGAAGGATCATATATTAGCTGGAATTATATATACGTTAATTCACCTCATCTGTCACACTCCACTGTAACTGGAAATGAGGCAAGAGCACCAAGACAAAGATAACAAAATATTTCAGTTCTGATGAAGCAAGAGAAAGATCTGGGAATGGTGCTTTCTTTAAAAGATCATCTCTCCCAGAGGGCTGGAAATTTTTACAGATCCTGGCATATAGGCCATTGCTAATATTACCATGGAATGAGGGCAGGGACAGATGCAGCTTAAGAATAATTTTATCCGGGCGCCTGGGTGGCTCAGTCAGTTAAGCGACTGCCTTCGGCTCAGGTCATGATCCCAGGGTCCTGGGATCAAGTCCCGCATCGGGCTCCCTGCTCCACGGGAAGCCTGCTTCTCCCTCTCCCACTCCCCCTGCTTGTGTTCCTGCTCTCGCTATCTCTCTCTCTGTCAAATAAATAAACAAAATCTTTAAAAAAAAAAAAGAATAATTTTATCCTAGGAGAGGAGAAATGTACAGATAGGAAGTCTGGCTAAAGCACAGTAAAAGTGACATTGAAGATTTGTTCTCTGTATAGGTCTGATTCTGGTCTGATTCTGCTTTTTGTTTGTTTATTCATTTGTTTTGTTTTTTAGATTCCACATCAGTGATATCATATGATGTTTATCTTTCTCAGTCTGATTTAGTTCACTTAGCATAATACCTTCTAGATCCATCCATGTTGTCACAAGTGGGGGGAAAAAAATCTCATCCTTCTTTATGGCTGCATAATATTCTATTGTGTTCATGCGTGTGTGTGTGTGTGACTGACACACACACATGTGTATATATATATATCTCACATCTTTATCCATTCATCTATTGATGGACACTTGGGTTGCTTTCATATCTTGGCCATTGTAAAGAATATTGCAGTATTGGGGTACATATATCTTTTCAAATTCATGTTTTCATTTTCTTGGGTAAATACCCAGTAGTGGAATTATTGGATCATATGGTATTTCTTTTTTTTAACTTTTTGAGGAACCTTCATACTGGTTTCTACCCTGGCTGCATCAATTTATATTCCCACCAACAGTGCATGAGGGTTCCTTTATCTCCATGTCCTTGCCAACATGTGTTATTTCTTGTCCTTTTGATTAAGTGACAGATGGTGGTTACACTTGTGGTGAACACAGCATAACATACAGAGAAGTTGAATCACTATGTTGTACACCTGAAACTAATATAACATTGTGTGTCAACTATACTCAAATTAAAAAAAAATAGAGTGACATTGAAGGAACTGCTTTAAAGATAAAGAATTTCTCCAATCAAGAACAGAATGTCTAATATAGAACTAAAGAGATTGTAGCTTTCAAATGCCAGCAAAAGTAAATGAAATTGTATAGTTACTAAACTTTTGTTTGTTTGTTAGAATTTTGGCAATTTATTGATATATTAGTCTTAACCTTGTATTAATAATACTGACTCTCTTAATAGGAAAGCTTCTGCCTGTTAACTTTTAGAGACAGATCCCAGGGGTAAATATTGACTATATTTTCTAATTTTTCAAGAAATAGACTTATTTATCCACATTTGGCTTTGATGGATACTGGCCAAAATCTATCAAAGTGAAAGACTTTAAGCTCAATAAACAGTTCATCCACTGGGGCAATATTTTCATTTTCTTGTCTTTAAAAATTTTGAAAATAATAAACCTCTTATTGAAATGGCTCTTGGGTGCTGGGGTGGCTCAGTTGGTTGAGCGTCTGACACTTGATTTCGGCTCAGATCATGATCTCAGGGTCATGGGATCGAGCCCTGCAACTTGTTTTATGCTCAGCAGGGAGTCAGCTTGAGATTCTCCCTCTTCCTCTGCTCCCCACCCCCCACCCCGTCTCTCTGTCTCTCTCAAATAAATAAATGAATCTTAAAAAAAAAAAAAAAAAAAGGAATGGTTCTTATAACCAGCCATCCTCGTGGTTTGTAATCCCCATGGCTTGAAGAGTTTGTTCTGGTGAAATTTTGTGGTGGTTAGAGAAAAATAGAGTTTTCTCTTAGCATCTCCCTTTTAATTTCTTTACTTACAATTTTCTATTTCCCTAGAGGTTTTTAGAAAGAAAGCACATTCACTTCCTTGTGCAAAACTGCTGTCTTGTTCCTTGATATCTCATTTTTCGTGGTGACCACAGCTGAAATATTTTTTTCTTCTTTGTGAAGCCTGACTGTGGCCACCATGCCCATTGCTTCCTGAAACAATGAGACTGATGGCAATAGTTTGCATTCCACCTGACTGTTCTTACCAATCTCTACCAATCCATTTTCATTTTAATACTTTTCAGGACAGGCAAGCAGAGGAAATCAGATAAACTTGCATAATTCTGTTTTGAGATTCAGCTTATTATTCTCAGTTTGAAGGGTGGTAACTAGACAACAGGAGGCAGCTGGATGAAGTCCAGGGTTTGCTGGGCACTGGTGGATTTTAAGGTATGTTCAATACTTTCTGATGCTATCTTCCTAGATTTTACTTGATAATGGTAATTAAATTTTAGGTAAGTACCTTGGATGATTGGTGTTGTTATTTTTCCTCGTAAGAAAAAACTGTTGGTGTAGAATGGACTTGTGGTTAATTGTAGTATTTTCTCTTCAACGATGGGAAAAGTAGTCTCATGTAAACATCCTTTTCCCCACCATGCTACACTACTAAAATGCTGATGTTGATGGGCATGTGTAGTTGACTTATGTATTGAGCACAAAAATTGTGCTGGGCTCTTTCTGAATAAGCAGCATGATCCCTGTTGATCACCAGAAGTGTTTACCTTTCCTACTAATTAGAAGGCTCATTATATACCCACATTTATACATTGTGCATTGAGAGCTTTCAACACAGGACTGTTTTCAGAGTCCTTGGAAAACAGAGCCTGTGGCGAAGCTTAGGTGCTAATGCTATATTGGTAATCCAATCCCAGGGCGGTGGAGTGACAAAAAAGAGAAGTTAGGTGAAGAAGGAGGCAAGCGAATAAAGGTGATACATTAGTGAGCTATCCTTTGTTTTACAGAGAGACGCAGGTTGTCTTCCAGCCACACAAGAGGCCTCCCGCCAGGATGTTCAGAAGCACCTTACCTCCAAATGGTCCACTGTAGTAGAGCAAATTGTAGTAGAGCATAGCAAAGCAAATTTATCTCCTGGTTCTCTCCTATCTCTGGTCTCTCCCTGGTTAAAGGAAACTCTATGGGGAGTTGACAGAGCCCCATTTGGGGTTTGTCACTAGGTTGTGCAGCTAGGAAATGCAAATCCCACGTCCTATAGCTGGGTACTTCATCTGAGTCAGAAGTGGTGAGAAGGGACAGAGATTACAGGCTCTGCTGGCTGCCAACAGTTGAATCACACAACTCTGGGTCTTTGAGTTGGTGTACGAGTTGGTGATGGTGGAATGGGCTGAAGGCCCAGAAGATGGATGACATGCAGAGAATCTGAGGCTATGCATTTGATGTATTTAATATGAGTGTATTCCATCCTTATGAGCAGTTCTTTGCTATATGCCTTGAAGAAAAGTTATTACCTCCTTCTACGACTGCTTACTTTGTATATTCATGTCTCCCTCAGCTTTCTTATTTACTTATTTTTAATTTTTTTGTGTGTGTGTTTTTATTTTTCTAAGATGGCATAACATGTCCGTTTCTTCTGCTGGTCTTTCAGAAACTAAGAGTGCACTATGCCATAGCATGAAGAAAGTCACTGCTTAATTAAGGAAGTACCAAGTTGAAAGATACTATTCAATCATGCACAATTTAATTTCCAACAATTCAATGAAGATAGAGGTAATTGTGTTAAACTGATTTGTAACCTGGCATCAAGCATAAATGTTAACAATGTGATCATTCACAATTACTAAAAGTGCCTTGAGGTGCTCTAAACAAAAGAGCTAGAAAAATTATGAACAATAATATGACAATTTACTCATTGGTGATATACCCAGACCCAAATTCTTGTGAAGGGAAAGGTAAGATGATCTGCTCTTGATACAATTGACTGTATTGAATACTAAGGCCTGAACAGACCATGGAGTATATTTGAGATCTTAACTGATCTTCCTAACTTACATAATCTGGGTACAAAGCCCTGTTCTTCTACTTTCTAGTTTTGTGATTTTGAGGAGTTATTCATCCTCTTTAAGACTTTAGTTTCCTCATCTATAAAATGGCAATAATATCAGCATTTCACTGTGCTCCATAAAACCTGTAGGTTTTTTCTTTTTCGTCTGTCGTTGTTATATAAAGAAAATAAATGTAATGACTTGGCCACATAAAAATATTTTAGTATATTCCTTTCAATATTTGAAATGTAAGTGACTCTCAGACTCTCTCCCTATGAAACCCGAAAGGCTCCACAGTGCCCTTATCGTATTCCACCTTTTCTACTCTACTAAGAATTGCAGTTTGCAAATAATACAGTGCTCAAATTACTCTTTGAACTGAATCTCACTTCATTTATCATGTAGTTTGCTGCCCACTCTCTGCAAACAATTCAGACTTTCATTGTTTCTTCGGATGGGATTCTCTTATAATTCTCCTATCAATCTCCTTTGGGTCCATGATTTCCATATTAAGAAACATTCTACTGCATATTTTAGTCAAGCAGTTGACAAAGATTTATTGAGCAACTTTATATCGAGTGTTAGGCATGATATAAAGCATTAGACATCCAACAATGAAAAAGACTGAGTTCTTAATCTGCAGATGCTTATTCTATAGACTGATGAATATATAGCAAAGAGTAATTTTCAGTACTGATAGAGGTGGTGGTAGTGAGGAAGCTGGGTGAGATTGAAAACCTTGGTAGGGAGGACCACACCTTCTGGTGGGACTTGCCAGAGTGTTCTGCTGTTGAAAGAAGAGTTTGGGCAGCCTGTGTTTGCTTGTTTGTTCTTTGCAGCTGAAGAGTCTCTGTCTTTGTCTTTGGTAACACTTACCCCCCCAACATCTTTAATTTGACATTAGGCCTGCTAAAATCATATTTGAAAATAAGGTTATTCTATTTCTCCCAATTCTAAGCTTCGATACATGTACAAAATTCAACCACCGAGTCAGATTACTCCGGTGCTGACTATGTCTTTATTGCGGCTGACATGTTTCAGGAGGTCAACTTCCGGCTTGCAGACATCTCTAGTTAATGATTTCTCTAATGACTTTCCCAAAGGCCTCTAAGTCTTAATATTAAATGAGATAGTGCATATTTTAAATTCCTATCTAGCACTTAAAAATAAAGGTAATAATTGTTTTAACATGTTAATAATCATTTGAGTTGCCTATTGATATATCTTTTTGTTTTATCTTGGAAATATATCCTTGACTGTTATACCGTGTAACTGGATAATATTTTTAACTATTAAGATTTTTTTCTTTTTATATTTTCTTTTCCATCCTTCTATTTAAAGACTTAGTTGGCTCTGGACTTTGTGCCAAGGGTAGGTATGGAGCAAGTCAGAAAATGCAGCACCCCCATTCACTTATTCAAGAAATATTTATGGGCCGTTCTAAGTGCCAGGCACTGTTCTGGGTGTTGGGGAAATAAGCACTGAAAAAAAAAATAAAAAAAAAGACAGAAACCAAACAGATTAAAAAACAAACAAATCTTTCTCTGATAGATTTTGTGGGGGTTACTATTTTTCAGAAGGTCTTAAAGCATTAGAAAAATGTAGGGACTGTTGCAGAGGAGGCAGAAGGAAGGAAATTCATGGCACAAAGCAATTTGATAAGAAACATGAAAAGAGATGGGATTTTTGAGACAGAAAGTCTAAACTGTTCCTGAGTTAGGTAATGATATGGGTTGAAGTGTGTCTAGAAGAGATACGTTGAAGTCCTGACTCCTGGTACCGGTGAATGTTATCTTATTTGGAAACAGGGTTCTTGTAAATGTAATCAAGTCAAGGTGAGGTCATTAGGGTGGGTCCTAAATCCAGTATGACTGGTGTGCTAATCAGAAGGGGAAAGCACCATGAGAACACAGAGAAACACAGGGAGAACTCCATGTGATGACCAAGGCAGAGATTGGCGTGATGTGGCTGCAAACCGGGAAATGCCAAGGGTTGTGGCCACCCCCACAAGCTGGGATGAAGACAGGAAGTATTCCACTCAGAGTCTCAAAGGAAGCATCACCCTGATTATACCTGGATTTTGGACTTCTAATCTCTAGAACCGTGAGAGAATAAATCTCCCTGGTTTTAAGCCACACAGTCTGTGTTATTTTGTTATGGCGACTCTAAGAAGCGGGTAACAAGTAGTGAGGGAAGAGTGTAGGAGGACAAAGGAGGATTATGAGATGCAGGTGGGGGTGGGAGTGAGGAGCTAGTTTTGGAGAAGCTGCTTAAGACAGTGGCCATTGCCTACAGCAGCCAAAAGTGCTTACCTGGCAGCATACTCATTTGGTAGGCCAGCCACGACAAAATACCACGGACTATGTGCTTTAATCTCAGAAATTTATTTTTTCACAGTTCTGGAGGCTAGAGGTCTAAGATCAAGGTGTTGGCAGGGTTGGGTTCTTCTGAGGTCTCTGTCCTCAGCTTACAGAGGGCTGTCTTCCCGTGGTGTCCTCACTGGGGCCTTCTGTGCGTGCATGTCTGTGTCCAAGTTTTTGGATGAGGGCCTACCCATGTGAGCTTATTTCACCCTAATCACCTCTTTAGGCCTCATCTCTAGGTCGTGTTCTGAGGTTCTGGGGGCACCTCAGAACTTTAATACATGAATTTTGGGGGGACACAATTTAGCCCATAATAGGCAAGGAGGGGCATGTTTGCACATCTGGGATCTCTGTGGGAACTGGACAACAGATTCCTGATGTTTCCTCAGAGGCAGACCACCTTTGCCCACACACGTGGACTGCAATAGTTGTTTTAGATGGCAAGCGGTGAAGCTTTCACTTTGTCAGTGCTTTCCTTGGTGCTCACTCAACAGGAGCAACCTCTGTCATTGCCTAAGACTTGCTCAGTTTTTATATAATTTATCCCATGTGTTCATCTCCCCTTAGTCAACTTTAGGGCCCATGTAAGTCCAAGAAAAGGAGACCTAATGGGAAGGTGATGGGTGGAAGTCCTCTACACTTGTATTGAGGGGGGCTAATAAACCAACTTGGGGCCCGTGATATGAGACAATCATTAATGACACCCCAACTACAGGCATCCAGTATATTCCATTTATGAACGTTTATACCAATAAGTATATAAATACTCCTGAGCCAGCCTGTCCATGACAATGTAAATGTGTAGCTTATGCCCAATTAAAGGAAGAAGAGAGTCAACTGTAGTCAACAAGGAACATAAGAGATTAGAAACACAGTTAAGGATGTAGAAAGCATGGAGTACTTACTCTTCCATTTATCAAAACACAATGTACCAGATATTGTTCATTCCCTGAAAACATTACCTTGGTGTTTTTTTTTTTTTTTTAAGAACTGACTAGCAAAACTTGCTTCTTAGGAGTTTTGGGGGTATAGAAACGGGTGCCTCATCCAGCCTTGAATGCAAAGCTGGGAGCTATGGCCGAGGACAGTTCTGGGACCACTTGGATGATGTCGCTGCCAGATGGAAGTCAATAGAGTCTGGCTGTGTTTATTGTGTTTGGCCAAGGCCTTCAAGTCTGCATGTGGCAGGGATCAGAGTATACATGGTCTGGACAGCACGCTGCTGCTGTAAACTGTGGGGAGATCTCAGTAGTCACTAAGAGGGCGCCAAGCTGCCCCATTGGAGGAGTGGGGAGAGAAATACAGTTGCAGGAACAGAAGATGTTCCTCATTCTGTATTCAGTAAGATTGGCCACCCTTTTACATTGCTTCTGGGTGTTTCCTTGTTAGCCTAAAATAATTCCTATAATGCTCATTGTTGGGTTGTGGCATAATTGGCTAGGAGTGAGATGGAAGCTTTTAGATTTATTGTCACCTTCTGACATTCCCCAGGATCTTGTAGGGCCACTTGAAAAAGTTCAAATTCTCAACTAATAGGATAGCCATGAAATTTGTTGACAAGGAAAAGGCTACATAGCAGTGTTGAGAGGTATCTATTTCTGGGTTTACTCATTCTTTATCACAGTGTTTCTTAAAATGTACAGAGTCACCTGGAGGCTTGTTGAAAATGTAGTTTCCCTGACCCCACATCAGATCTATGGAATCAGAATCTTTGCATTTTGCATTTTTTCCCCCAAACACTTGGAGTGATTCTTAGGTACACTACAATTTGAGAAGTACTCTACACGTTATTCAAATTTACATCTGAGCAAAATTATGAGTTATGACAACTCATGAACCTTCTTGAGCTCATTCTCAAGTAGATGCAGTTATGAATGTAATATATGAAAATGCTGAGGTTCTAGTGAGTGTTATTTCTGTCAGTAAGAGAAGCAGCAAAGAAGACTTGGAGATGTCTCTTTTTATTTGCCCATTTGCTCTCCATTCTCTTTCTCCTTCCTCTTACCAGTAAATAACAAACAAGAAACACAGACCTGTACCTATGAAACAAATAATACATTATATGTTAAAAAAAAAAAAAAGAAGAAGATAGCAGGACGGGAAAAATGAAGGGGGGGAAATCGGAGGGGGAGACCAACTATGAGAGACTATGGACTCTGAGAAACAAACAGGGTTCTAGAGGGGATGGGGGTGGGGGGATGGGTTAGGCTGGAGATGGGTATTAAAGAGGGCACGTACTGAATGGAGCACTGGGTGTTATACGCAAACAATGAATCATGGAACACTACATCAAAAACTAATGATGTAATATATGGTGATTAACATAACATAATAAAAAAAAAAATCACATAGCCCTTCCAGTGAAAAGATCATCTTACTAATAACAGTATTTCCAGAAATACAGCATGGATGGAATAGGGCAACAAATTCTTTTATTGTATTAGTGTCTCCTAAAGGAGGTGTTAACTGTTGAATTTTGCTTTAGAAACCAAGCCAAGGTTTAATAAAATGTCAAAAATTGAAAAAAAACCCAAAAAACTAATGATGTAATGTATGGTGATTAACATAACATAATAAAAAAAAAACAAACAAAAACCCCCCAAAAAAACCCAAACAAGAAACATAGAAGAAATAGGAAAAAAAGCAAAAGACTCTTTTAAAATGTTCATTTTTTTGAGAATAGAATGCCCTGAATGTTGTGGGAACTTTATAGGACTTAAAAAAAAATCTCAGGTGGACAGTTTTATTAATCATCACAATTTTTGGTTGGTGACACAGTATCATCACAGATCTATGTATGATCTCTCTCTCCTACCCCCTCCCCTGAAAATCACTACTAATGGAAGAACTAGAAACTTATCAATAACTTAATTTGCTTCTGCGTTTCTCTCCTATTCCATTCCCGTAGACATGTATACCACCCTAAATTTTGTCATTCTTGGTTTTTTTAAATTGAAAAGTACCCCATATATTATATGCCAAATAATATATTGTTAACCTTACAACTCTGTGTTGTTTTTCTGGGACATGCCATTTTCACCCTCACTGTTATTCATTCATGTTGTTGCGTGTAGACATAGTTTATTCTAATTCTCACTTTTTTAATAACACTATATTATGATAAACATCTCTGTTTATTTTTTTACTTTTGGGCATTTAACAAGTTTTCCAATATTTTCATGGGATGAGCCCTGTGTCCATGCATATCAGTCCATATCTCTCGTGTGAAAATTTCTGTTGGTACAGCTTCAGAGCACCATCACCAGGCTACAGAGTAGTTAGGTTATATGCACATTTATCAGAGGATGCCGAATTGTCTCTCAAAGTTGATGGACCACTGGAAACGTAAAGAAATCACACTGATTTCAACATTTCATATTGTCAGATTTCTTGTTTACTTTCTCAATCAAATAGGTTTAAAATGATATTTCATTATGTGTCTGAGTCACCAGTGTTGCTGAGCATTTCTTCCTATGCTTATTCTCATGAGGTGTTTCATCTTCTATAAAACACCTATTGATATCTTTTGCCTGTTTACATATTTTATATTCA
Organism: Neomonachus schauinslandi; assembly: GCF_002201575.2. Lineage (NCBI taxonomy): Eukaryota > Metazoa > Chordata > Mammalia > Carnivora > Phocidae > Neomonachus > Neomonachus schauinslandi. The sequence goes on along the minus strand of NC_058414.1, from coordinate 33,100,250 downwards.
TTCTTTTTTATTTTTTTCTAGGAATTCTTTATATATTTTAATACTAATTTTTGTTAGTTTTACATGCTAGTAATATTTTCTCTAAGTTTTAGATTGACTTTTCACTTTTATTAAGGTATCTTTCTCCTCCCCCGCGCCCCCCATGATTTGGGACTTTTCTGTCTTGTCGAAGCTCTTCTTCCGTATCTCAAGGGCAGAAAGCTATAACTTATATGTTTTTCTAGTTTGAAAGTTTTGCTTTAAATATTACTAGGAGCTGACTTTGATGTTTGGGGTGAGGTACAGGCTCTTTTTACTTTTTTCATGTCATGTAGATAACCAATGTTTTTAGCTCCATTTGTTGCATTGTCCTTCCTTTCTCCGCTGGGTGACCATATCAGCTGTCCCTAGGAATTTCCATCCATGGCCCTGATAAGTTCTCCCTAGGTTCCCAGCTCCTCCTGTATTTCCCCATTCCCACTATTTGCTGTTTAAAGCTCAGGTCTGGATAGTCTGTCTGTTTATGTGTTGGTAGGGGAGAGTACAGAAGCCTGAGGACCAGAGTGCCATATACCTGCAGCCTGGTGGTATCAGACCAGGAGGGTCAATCTCTCAGAGCTTCTTCACCTTGGAAACCAGTGGCCTCTGGTCCTATTAGAGTATGATTTATCATATGATAAAAATATTTTTCTCAGTATTACATTAACTCATTCTTATCTGCTATCACATTTGAAGCACTCAGCATTTAAAAAAGATAAAAAGCAAAATTAGGCTATTTACTTTTTCAGTTGACAGATCTAGTGTATTAGGGAAATCGAGATATTTCTAAAATATTAGAATGTTCTAAAATTGAGGTTAACAATGACATTCCGTGAAACCCATGAAAGGCAGAAAACTGGGTTGTTAGATGATCTCTAGATTTTTTTTTTAAAGATTTTATTTATTTATTTGACAGAGAGAGAGAGTAGTAGGCAGACAGGCAGGCAGAGGGAGAGGGAGAAGCAGGCTCCCTGCTCAGCAGGGAGCCCAATGTGGGGCTTGATCTCAGGATGCTGGGATCATGACCTAAGCCAGAAGGCAGATACTTAACTGACTGAGCCACCCAGGCACCCAGATGATCTCAAGATTTAACCCAGGATGATAATATCCAGATCCTTTTTTTTTTTTAATTTTGTTTATTTATTTGACAGAGAGAAACACAGCGAGAGAGGGAACACAAGTAGGGGGAGTAGAAGAGGGAGAAGCAGGCTTCCTGCAGAGCAGGGAGCCCGATGCGGGGCTCGATCCCAGGACTCTGGAATCATGACCTGAGCCGAAGGCAGACACTTAACAACTGAGTCACCCAGGCACCACCAATATCCAGATCCTTTTAAGAAGTTTTGAAATACCTGGGTATCATAACTTGAAATATGTTCTAAAGTGAATTGTTATTTTTTTCACAATTTTTCTTTACTTTTAGGAAAATTACTTTTTATGAGCTCAATGAATGAAAGAAACAGAGAACAGTTTTAGAGGATTTTAAATTGTTGAACACATTAAGATAAATGCTAAAAATTTTTCCCCTCTCTTTTATTGAGGAGACAGCCATACTCCAGTTTCTTTCACTTATTTTGTAATAGCACTGTCTGATTTGAAAGATTTCAGGTTGCAAATCTATAGCTAATGAGCAGAAAATACCATGGGGATGATTGAATTGCTAGAGGCTGGCATTCTATAATGTTTAGAGACACATCATTCAAGTGAATGTCAGTGTTGCTGTAGGTTGTTTTCTTGGGGCAGGGGGCTGAGTTATTATTAAAATGAATTGATTAGGGGTGCCTGGGTGGCTCAGTTGGTTGAGCGACTGCCTTCGGCTCAGGTCATGCCTGGAGTCCCAGGATCGAGTCCTGCATCGGGCTTCCTGCTCGGCGGGGAGTCTGCTTCTCCCTCTGACCCTCCCCCCTCTCATGCTCTCTCTCTCATTCTCTCTCTCTCAAATAAAAAAAAAATGACTTGATTAGCTACATAAATATAATGATACACTAATTTTTAAAGTGCTTTTTGATTCTTGAAACTCTTACATAACTTCAAAAGTTAAAAAAACCCAACCGAATAGAATAACTTTTGAACTTTATTATTTTATTTTTTAAAGATTTTATTTATCTATGTATTTGAGGGAGAGAGATAGAGAGAGCAGAGAGGCAGAGGGGGAGGGAGGGAGAGAATCCCAAGCAGACCACCCACTGAGCGTGGAGCCCGATGTGGGGCTCCAACTCAGGACCCTGAGATCACGACCTGAGCCGAAGCCAAGAGTCAGACGCTTAACCAACTGAGCCACCCAGGCGCCCCTAACTTTTGTACTTTAAAAACCATTTTGAAATAGGACAAATGAGTCTGTACCCCACTGCCCCCTCCTCCACATGGAGACAGAAATACAAATCCTACGGCTGCTAATTTTTTTTTTTTTTCAAATCTGGATTTTTTTAAACAATGTTGTCAGGACATGTTTTGCAGTTGTATTATTTATTTGGTTATCTTTTGGGAACTGCATCGTTTCCTAGGACTGCTGTGACTAATGACTGCAAACTTTTGTCTTGAAATAACTTATGTCTCTCTCAGTTTTGGAGACCAGGAGTCTTAAACCAAGTTATCCACAGGGCTGCTCTCCCTCTGAACATCTAGGGGAGAATCTAGTCCTTGTTTCTTCCCAGTGTCTGGTGTTTGTAGCCCTTCCTTGGTGTTCTTTGCCTTGTGTAGCTATCACTGCACTCTGCCTCCATGATCATATTGGCTGTCTTCTTTGTGTGGCTTCTCCTCTGTGTTTCTGAGTCAAAACTTCTGCCTTTTTCTTATAAGGATACCTATGATTGCTTTTAGGAAACACCTGGAGAATCTGGAATAAGCTCCTTTTCGCAAGATCATTAATCACATCTTCTGCCATGGTAAGGAACTATTCATAGGTTTTGGGGGTTAGGATGTAGACCTATTTTTGGGGGGGGGCCACAATTTAGCTGACTATGCTGCATCTTCCTCAAATCATGTTACTCCATATGCAAAATACATTCATTCTGTCCCAAGATCCCCAAAAGTCTCAGTGCATTTTAGCATTAACTCTATAAGTCCAAAAATGTCATCTAAACATCATTGTTGGGGTGCCTGGGTGGCTCAGTCGGTTAAGCGTCCGACTCTTAATATTGGCTCAGGTCATGATTTCATGTGTCCTGAGATCGAGCCTCGAATCTGGCTCTGCGCTCAGCGGGGAGTCTGCTCGATATTCTCTCTCCCCTTCTGCCCCTCCCTCCACTCTCCCAAATAAATAAATAAATAAATCTTTAATAAACATCATTGCTAAAAATGTCCCAAATCTACTAACCTAAATCATCTAAATAAGAAATAGAGGAGACTCTAGGTATAAGCCACCTTGGAGCAATATTCCTTTCCACATGTAGACCAGACCTGTGAAACTGCAAAACAAGTTATCTGCTTCCCAAACACAACCATGGGACACACGTAGCGTATCAGTCACAGACATTCCCATTCCAAAAGAAAGACAATAAATGGAATAAAAGAGTCACTGAGGGTTGACTAGAGTGGGCTAAATGGTGACCCTCCAAAAGATATGTTCATGCCTTAGTTTCCAGATCCTGTGATTGTTGTCTTATATAGTAAAAGAACTGGTTTAATTTAAGGACCTTGAAAGAAGGAGCTGTTTGGATTACCTCAGTGGATTCTAAATGTAATCATGTGTATTCTTATAAGAGAAAGGCAGAGAGGTTTTCAGACAGACACACAGAGGAGAAGACACAAAGAGGAGAAGGACTATGACCCCAGGGGCAGAGATTGAAGGGATGAAGGCACAAGGCAAGGAAAGCCAAGGAACGTCTACAGCCTCCAGAAGCTGGAAGAGGCAAAGAACAATTCTCCCAGAAGTGGCACAGCCCTGTTGGCATCTTGATTTGAGACCTCTGTATCATCCAGATCTTTTGAGAGAATACATTTGTATTGTGTTAAGCTACCGAGTTTGTTGTAATTTATTACAGCAGCCCCAGGAAATGAATACAGGAGCATTTGAAGTTTTCATAGCTGTTTTCTTGCTCAAAATTGAATTACTTCTCCTTCATGTAATATAAATAATTTTGACCAATAAAATTTTCAGCATTAACATTTATTTCCAAAACATTCACCATTGACGGGCAATAACAAGGAAAATAACGATTGACAAGGAAGCCACGACATCTGGGTGTTTTCTGCCATTGTCATCATGGCGGAGAGGATGTTTGTTAGTTTGTTGAGAAATTGAAGAATCACGTACTATTGAAGTTCCACTAGGTGTCAAGTTTTGCTTCCTTGGTTGTGTGTAGACAAATTTCAGGACGGAAAAAATCCGTTCGTATATGGTCTCATATAGGGCCAAGTGAGGGAGGTGGACATAGTGATTTACACAGACATAATCTAATATAAGGATATAAACAAGGAGGCATTGGAGGACTGAGAAGGGAAAGGGAACAGTGAGCAGACACAGGGCGCCAAGCATCCTCTCTCTCCTCTCTCCGTTACCCGGGACTGGCAGTGTCTGAGGGGCTCAGCTGGCCGAGGTGAAGCTGGCTGCCAGTCCCAGTCCCAGTCCCAGTCCCAGTCCCAGGACCACGAGCTGAGCGTGTGTTGGGGGGGGTAGGTTTGGAGCTGAGATGTGTGGCTTAATAACCTTCTCAGACACGGGCACATTATATATAAATGGAGACTAATGAGGTGACCTGTCATTTTAACTATAAAACATTAGTCTTGTTTGCTTTCCTAAGTTCTAAAGCATCTTTCATTCATTTGGAGCGAGTGGAAGGCAGGGTGCCCGCCCGTGGCTGCAGCTGGCTATTCGGGAGGAGAGTGGACAGTCAGTACTGCTCCTGTGACTCGGTTGCTGGACCCCTGAGGGGGGGGAGCAGTTAACGTTTCCAGAAATGAGGTGTCAGCTCTCCCGGGTCTTTCAGGGCCGATTGGTGGGGAGTGAGGTGGATGGAGGGATGCTCTGAAGTTATAAGGATGTGGTGGTGGCTGTATTAAAGGAAGATGCTTTCGCACAGAAGGAATAGCCGCTACGTTTAGTGTTGAGAATCATTTAGAACTGCAGCCAAGTGTTGCACTTAGTCTTAAAAATTGATGTGATTTGAGGAAATTATGCTCCTGGCAAGCTATTTTACTGGAATCAGAGGGCAGTTTGATATTTTTCAGTTATGTTTCATCTTGAAAGGGGACTTCTTTTTAGTAAAAAAGTTTGCTGTGGACACGTCTGAGGACAGATGTTTTCTTGCCGTCCCCTACTGCACAGGGGTCCAACATGCTGTAACTCCTCAGCATATGGTCTCGGAACATACGCTTTTTGTATTTATTGGGTTTCTCGACCTGGACATTTGCCTCTTGCCCCAAGTACATTCAGTGAGGAAGGTGCAGGGCTGTGGCACCACTGAAATCCCCTGGCATCTCTCCAAGGGGGGGAGGACTTACGTGGAACCTCTGGCTCTTTTGTGAACTTTCAAGGCACCAGTACCTACTGGGGTGTCCTGGAAGGTATGGATCTATGGCTATCTGTTAGCTACTCTTAGCATCATTTTCTCCAAAGGTACTCTCCGTTATCCTGCTACTCAGGACTCCCCTGAGCATTGGTGCTTTCTGCCATGATTTTATCTGCCTCTCTCATATTTGCATTCTCACTATGTCTGAAAAGGTTAATTTTTTTTTAAATGTCAATTTTCCAGAAAGTGTGTACTCATGATGCCCACACGAATACCCTCCTCTACCTGCTCAGGCTCTGCCACTCTTCTCTGGGCCACCATGACTACCCCTCCTCCAGACTTTTGGAGCAGGTACCTACCTTGCTCTGCTCCACCTGTTTTATTATTGAATTCTCAGGAAAGGAAAGGAGCAGCATGGAAGGGAAAGGAAGAATAGAAGGAGGAAGAAAAGTTGAATCAGGAAATTTTTAATACGTGTTCACTGGAGGTTTTTTTTTTTCTTTTAAAGAATTTAAAAGGCTGGGGCTAGAGGTGGGAGTAGGGAGATGGAGGAGAGCTGAGATGGGAAGAAAAAAGTAGAGGAACAGGAGGTAACAAAGATCTCCATTGTAGCGAGTAGAGAAAAGAATACAAAGGACTCACTGCCAAGCCTTTGTCCACTGTGAACCACCCAATGACATGCTAATCTAGGGTCAAGTCCCTCTGAACAGAGGTTGGGGGTCTCAAATCTCAAATGGGTGCTCACGGTGCCAGGTTATTTCCCCCCGTGTTCCTCTGGTGTGTCTGCTTTCTCTGTCTTCCTTGCTCGTGCTCTGCTGATGCAGCTGCCTCTGATACTTCAATAAGAGACACAGAGTAACCACACTGGAACTTTTCAGTAATCACATCACCGACTCTATCCACTCCCCTGCATTGTTTGTACAGTGCTTTTGCTTTGCTGTTACATGGAGTGTCCATGCTCCCACCAGAGTCAACCACGCCACCCCCTTTGTGCCCTGGGTGACCCCATTTTTTTGTATCCTCTCAAATCTTTGCTTCTATAGTTCATCCTCCTTTCTTTGATATCATCCATTCATTTTACTTCCCTGGTTCATCCCCGTAAGGATTCTACCTTAAAAACAACACAACCACTCCCTCCAAATTCCTCATAGAGGCAGTCCTATTTCTGCGTGTATCTAACACACGCTCAGCTCAGGGATAATGCTGTGTCTTCTGTGACACAATGTGTTATGACGAGATGCAAGATGTGTTGCAAATAATGTTGCTGTTAACCGTGGGTATGTTAAGATCTGTAATTGACTTACTTAGACAGTTCGAACGGAGTTAGTGGCCCTGGTAGTGTCACTCATTCACTAGCATCCTGATACACTTTCTTTAGTGGGAAATAGGTGAAATGAAAGCTTTTACACTCAGAATAGGATGTGTACCCTGCACAAGAGCAACTGCTATGACTGAAGAAAAATCCTCGCATGGTTTCAAGCCATTTAATGGTTTCTCCAGCTTCTCATTTGGTGTAGAAAATTCCGTCTTAGAGAATTTTATTTTCTTCTTAAGGTATTGATAAGCATTCCGAGAAGACTAATGCGCTTTTTTAAAAGAAAGTGAGGTGACTGGGTGAATATTGCAAAAAGTTGTTTTTTTAAATGAATCTTGTACCTTGCTTATTTAAAACAATGCAGTAATTAAGAAGGACTTCAAGTCAGACTGTCAACTGGGAAACAATAGTTGGAACTTAAACCTATTAAACTGTCATTTTCTTAGTTACAAATCATAGTAATTAAAAAGTAAGCAAACTAAGAGACAAAAATAAATCGGAAACCAGCTCTAAGTTTTCTAAAGCAACTACAATAGACTATAGAAGTATTCTCTCCTGAACTAGGATTTCATTCAGTATGAGACGTACTTTGGAACCAGTGTCTTAACAGTGACACAGACTCATGATGTTTGAAGTTCAAGTCAAGCACAGGACAAGCTGAAGTTCCTGGATGACATCACTTGTTTGTGACCTCCTTGAGAGCCAGGGATCAGACAGTGCTGGGCAGTTATTACGTGCTCAATAAATGCCTGTTAACGGACTCAAGAATCCAGTCTGTTACAGCTGGCTGAATTCATGATCACCTCTCAGCTATAAATTACATGTGGAATTCATCAGGTAAGAATTAGGGTAGCCTTTATGTATCTTTTTAATTTTTATTTCTTACTCAGTTTTAACCTCTCTTTCTCCTGATCTCCCCTCTTATCCCTGAGGTAGAAACTAGGACATGTAATTCTCCTCACCGTGTAGCATTAATATCAACAGGATTTACAACTTTAAATTTGAGCGTTAGTTTATGGATGAAGAAAGAATTGAGAGATGGCAATGCCAGGGTTATGAACGGGCCTTAATTGTCCTCGTGTTCAGCAGCTTAGTGTTTGGGGTGAATGATCAGCCTTTTAGAGAATTCTTAGCTCATTCTGGGTTCAATGATCTGCTCTAAAGTGCTTCCATGGTCATTGACATGCTGGGAACGATTTTCCTAGAAGAGAAGACTAAAGGTAAATGTTGATCAAATGGGATTTGGTTCTCTCTTCTTGTTTTTAATTATTCTTGAGGTCACTGAGTACAGAGGAGCCTTGCCTTCTACTGGCAAGACTTTTTATAACAGTTATGCATAAATTTTCTTCACAACAATTAATCCCCAGTTTCAGTAAGAGTGGTTGGTATCTGCTAATGCACGTGCCAACAGTCTCTATAAAGGAAGAGACTTCCTTAAAGTGCTCAAGCTCTAAGCATTAACAAAGTATAAGAAAAGAAACTAAGTTGCTCCACTGGCCAATAACCTTGATTTCTTCTTCCCCAAAGAAACTGCTTGTACTGTGTGGGCTAAATCAGTAGGTTTGGAAATAGGCTGAGATATTCTACTGAAATGAGAAATGCCCTTGTACCACGCTGGCTCCTGGCCCAGGCATGAAATACACTGATGAAGAGTGTTACTCCATAAACATGGCCGGTGGAGTTTGGGAGGTGGTTTATATCTGCTTGTCAGCATTGTTTAGTAATCACAGGGAGACTTGATGATTCCTGCCTGGTCCCAGGGAGACCCAGGGAGGTCCTTGCTCTTGAGGCTGATTATGTAGTAGAATTATACCTATGCGAACAGCAAAATTAAAAACACAAACAGCCCAGCTGGAACTCTGGTTTAGGCTTTCTGGTTCCAAAGTGTTCTGTGCACATATCCGTGATTCCTGATCCAAGGAAGAAAGTGCACCCTTACAAAGGAGCCCACATCTAGCCTCCCCGGATTTCGTGCATCTCCTCTGGCTGAGATGCATAAACTTACTCAACACTATTGCTATATTGTATCTTAAAAAAAATTCCTGGCATTGTACTCTTATTTAAAAGAGTATCACAATTTTGTAGACATTTACAGTGGCTCTACTTGACTTTTTTAAATGTTTGACTCCTAATATTTCTTTTTTAAATTAAAAAAAATTTTTTTTAAAGATTTTTTATTTATTTATCTGAGAGAGAGAATGAGAGACAGAGAGCACGAGACGGGGGAGGGTCAGAGGGAGAAGCAGACTCCCTGCCGAGCAGGGAGCCTGATGCGGGACTCGATCCCGGGACTCCAGGATCATGACCTGAGCCAAAGGCAGTTGCTTAACCAACTGAGCCACCCAGGCGCCCTAAATTTTTAAAATTTTTAAAGATTTTATTTATTTATTTGAGAGAGAGAGTGCGTGCGAGAGAGAACACATGAGCAGGGGCAGAGGGAGAGGAAGAAGCAGACTCCCCTTCTGAGCAGGGAGCCCGATGCAGGGCTCAATCCCAGGACCTTGAGATCATGACCAGAGCCAAAGGCAGATGCTTAACAGACCGAGCCACCCAGGTACCCCTAATATTTCTTTTTTAAAAAAATATTCTATGTTTTTGGAGCAGTTTTATATCCACAGCAAAATTAAGAGGGAAGTACAGATGTGTCTCGTATACTCCAGTCCCCACATGTGCATAGCCTTCCCACTACCGGGAAGGGACCACCGAGTGGTACATTTGTTACAACTGATGAACCTACAGTTGACACATCAGGATCACCCAAAGTCCATGGTTTACCTTAGGCTTCGTTTTGGTGGTGTATATTCTGTGGGTTGGACAAATTGTATAATGACATGTCTCTACCATTATGTTATCATACAGCGTATTTTCACTGCCCTAAAAAATCCTCTATACTCTGCCTATTCATCCCTTCCCCCTGACCCAACCCCTGGCAACCTCTGATCTTTTTATCGTCTCCACAGTTTTGCTTTTTCCAGAATATCATATGGTTGCAATTATACAGTATGTAGCCTTTTCAGATTGGCTTCTTTCATGTAGTAATATGCATTTAAGTTTCCTCCATGTCTTTTCATAGCTTGATAGCTCATTTCTTTTTGGCATTGGATAATATCCCATTGTCCCTATGTTCTACAGTTTATTTATCCATTCACCTACCGAAAGACATCTTGGCTGCTTCCAAGTTTTGGCAATTATGAACAAAGCTGCCATAAACATCCATGTGCAGATTTTTGTGTGGACATAAGTTAACTCACCTGGGTAAATACCAAGGAGTATGAGAGCTGGGTTGTATGGTAAGAGTATGTTTAGTTTTGTAAGAAACCGCCAAGCTGTCTTCCAAAGTGGCTGTGCCATTCTGCATTCCCACCAGCAATGAGAGAGTTGCTCTTGTTCTGTATACTTGTCAGCATTTGATATTGTCAGTGTTCCAGATTTTGGCCATTCTAATAGATGTATAGTGGTATGTCATTGCTTTAATTTGCATTTCCTTGGTAACATATGATGTGGAGCATCTATTGTATCCTTCTGCAAAAAAACCTCAAAAACACCATTAAATTTTTCAGCATTGTCATTCTGAGTCCTGTGGAGTCTTCTTTAGCAATTAAATCCTGTTTAACTACTGGCAGGTTTTTGTTTTTTTTTAATCATTGCAGAACATTATTTGTATATCATTTAAAAATTTTGACAAATTATAATTATAACATCAATGATGTTGGATACTTTACTTTTTAAAAAATCATATGAATATGCATGTTATTTTTCATTTTAAACTAATCTAGAAGCAACAACAAAAATACAGATATCTTCGGGGTAAATTTTTAAAAATCTCACAACTCTATGTAAAAAATATATTTTTTTACATGAGCTTCAAAATTTGCAGCAAAGCATTTTTTTTCAGAAGTATGTATTCTTTTGAAATCCATTCTCCAAGATTATATTTAACTTTATTTATCACTCAAGGCTTTGCTTAGGTGCGGTCCTGAGCAATAGCTCATTTGTTCTGTTTTTCATAGACCACATACATGGTTGGCTGCATTTCATAATTCCCTATTAGACTAAACACTTTTATTTTTTTTTAAGATTTCCTTATTTATTTGAGAGAGCGTGAGAGAGAGCACGCGAGCAGGGGAGGGGCAGAAGGAGAGGGAGAGAAAAACTTTAAGCAGTCTCCTTACTGAGCGCAGAGCCCCATACGGGGCTTGATGGGGGCCTACATGCAGGGCTTGATCTCACAACCCCGAGATCATGACCCCAAGATCATGACCTGAGCCAATACCAAGGATCAGATGCCCTACCACCTGCGCCACCCGGGCGCTCCTAGACCAAACACCTTTAAATAGTTGTCTTGCTTTGTCAGGAGCCAGGGTGATTTGTCTCTGGGCAATGGGGTCTGAGAGTGAGATAGGACCATCCTAGCCCTGAAGGAATGTGTAGTATTTGAATGGTATGGTGGATAAGTGGTGGGTCAGGAAACTGAAAATCAACTTGCATAGGGCATATGGAGACAAATCGCAGCCTCCATTACTATATGGTGTGGTGGTATAATAGCAGTTTGTTTAGTGAGGGTCTTTTCATGATTCCAATGCAATCATATCTCACAGTAAAGTACTGGATCTGCTTGCTCTTATTTCCAAAAGTCTCTTGCACAGTATTGTTACTTTGGACTTAGCAAACATGGGATTTATTAATGAATAGCTTTTTAGAATCAAATTTGTGGAAAGTAGAGGAGCATGAGGGGCATGTACACGCACATGTGTGTGTTTATCCCCATATCGTGTAAACTCGCTCACACACCTGCTATTGCCTATGAGATCAGGCTGACTCAATTTTTCTCATTTTTAATATTTTGCATCGGATTAGCTTTTGAGTTTTAAATGTTAGAATGCATTCATGGTTTAGTTGGCTTCCCACAGCACTTCTGTCCTGTGGATCAATGGAATTCTTTCTTCTTATATGTATAATAAGATCTCTTACCTTTAACAATCCTTTTAAAATGTCTCTCTCATCTGTCATCTAGGCTATTTAATAATGTCTATTGTACTGTCATATGCATGAACATGGATTCAGGAGAAGTGTCAGTCTGACAGAAGCATGAAGTTGAGACCCCCTGAAGAGCTTCACAATACCATTAGAAGCCGAAGGGGCCGTGAGGGTCTTAGGGCAAATTTGGGAGTCATCCAGCATTCATCAATAGGGTGTAGCGGGGCATATCAAAGACTGATGGAGGGAATGACAATTTTGTTCTGTTGAGTCTTTGTTCTCTACAACTGCACTGAACTTCTACTTGAACATCTGCTGTCATGGTTACTTCTCACTCTGCTCAGGAGAGTTTGTGAAACACAGGTGAGGGTGAGTTTCCATTCCTTCCTTTATTTATTTTTAAAAGATTTTATTTATTTACTTATTTTTTTAAAGATTTCTTTATTCATTTTAGAGATAGAGAGAGTGCGCTGGGCGGGGAGCCCAGCATGGGGGCTCCATCTCTGACTGGGAAGATCACAACCTGAGCTGAAACCAAGAGTCAGGTGCTCAACGAACTGAGCCACACAGGCGTTTCTCTACTCCTTCCTTTAGCTACTGTCAGCTCCAATTCTTTGAGGAAGCTGACAAAGACAAGGAATAGAAGAAAGTGTTGAAAACAGAGAGGTAGTAGAAATCATGCTTACTTAGGCAACCAGAAAATGCCCAGACTGTTCAGGAAAATCGTGCTTTTCCTTTAGGTCAATAGAACCCAGTTGGTAAGAAATTTAAGCAATTCTCTTTCCATAATCATTAACATCTGGCTTTGAGTTCGCTGAAATTCTTCAAAAAAATTTCAAGTGAGAATATCTAAAATCAAGAGAACTTTTAAAAGACAGGATATGAAAAACTGATGCAAAATATATCAGCTTTATGTTTATCCGTCTGTGTTATAACATTGAATAGGGGTAAGACAAATAGGAAAATCATAATTTGGAAATTTATTAAGAAGTCTGTGGAGTGCATTTTTGTTTAATGTTTGACTTTTTATCACAATACAGCACAGAATAAGACTCAGATAGCCTAGATCCCTGATATGAAGTATATGAAATAAAATTTAAGTATCTTCATGTCACACACACACAAAACATACAAACACAGCCTTGATCACCAACAGTAAGGATACCAAAACAAAAACAAAATGAAATTAAGCAAAAAACCCAGAAACATACAAAATATTTTATGTGTGAATGACTGATATTGAAGGCCCCCTGTCTTCAATATAAGTGTTTTAGAGTAATAAAAAGTAACTTTTTTTGTGCCTATCATATATTAGGGACTATGCTATGTTTTACTTACATTTCTTATTATTTAATCCTTATAGTGACATATAAATCCGTTATTATTACCCTTGTTTTACTCTTGTGAGAAAACTGACATATTTAGAAATTTAGACATTGTATCAAAAGCAACTACATTCTATCATGCTACCTCATTCTCATCCTTCTCTGTCTTCTTAAAAAAATGATGTTTTGTTTTTATCACATAACAAAAAGTCCAGAGGCAGGCAATGGCGGATGTTGGTCCCGCAGCTCAGCAAGTCAGGGCTAAGGTCTTTGCAAATCCCTTGGCATTCCTTCACGGTTGCAATCAGCAATCTGGAATCTGGAAAGGAATGGGGCTCAGCATGCAATGTCTATTCCTTCTTGTAAGGAAAGAAAAAGTTTTAACATAGATACTACTGTCAGATTCCTGCTTACTTAAAAAAAAAAACTTTAAGAAAATCAAAGTATAGCAACATGCAAGAAGGTACCTAACGTGGATGTACAACTCGTGATTAGAACAAAATGAACCCTCAAACAAGAAAGAAAATACTCTCAGCGTCTGAGAACTCTCCACTTTGCATTCTCCTTGATCACTACCATTTCCACTCCCCCAGAAGGGACCATTATCTTGACTTGTATAAAAATCATTTTAGTGCTTTTTAAAATTATTTTATCCCCGGGCGCCTGGGTGGCTCAGTTGGTTAAGCGACTGCCTTCGGCTCAGGTCATGATCCTGGAGTCCCGGGATCGCGTCCCGCATCGGGCTCCCTGCTCGGCGGGGGGTCTGCTTCTCCCTCTGACCCTCTTTCCTCTCGTGCTCTCTGTCTCTCATTCTCTCTCTCAAATAAATAAATAAAATCTTTAAAAAAAAATAAATAAAATTATTTTATCCCCTAAATATGCAGTAAATACTGTAGATTTAAATTTACAAGTTTTGTGAACTTTTAAAAATAAATGAAACCATTCTGTATTTATTATTTTCAGTCTTTTTTCCTTCAATATTTTATTTTCCATATGCATCAGATTTATTCCCTATAAATATGGTTTGTTCATTTTCATTCCTGTATAATAGTCCACTGTATTAATATACTTCAATTTATCTAACATATTGTTGAAGAACATTTAAATTGCTTTAAGTGTTTGGCTAATGCTAACAATACTCTAGTGAACATTCTCATTAATGTTTCTTGTTGGACACGTGAATACATTTCTACAGGACATTTACAATTGTATATTGAAGCTGACTCACTCCTACTGGCTTGCAGGAGCTGATTGTGCTCACTTTTCCCAAAATCTGGGTTCAGTAGCATTTTGTTGGTAGCTTGGAATCAGCCATGGCAGGAGTACTTACTCCACAGAAATTCATAGAAATCTCCATAGAAATCAGCAAATACTACAAATAAGAAATCCCATCCCCCACCAGAGAGCTAAATATGAAACATCTACTAGCACAACATCACTGGGTGTTTATTTAAGAATGGATTTTCCTAGTCATAGGTTATGCATATCCTTCACTTTTAGCATATGATGACAAACTATTTTCAAGGAAGTTGTACCAATTTATATTCCCATCAGCAATATATGTAAGAATGCATATCTTTCCATATCCTTACAATCTTTTAATTTTACACATTCCAGTGAGTGTGTAGTTGCATTTCTCTATGTTTTTAATTTGCATCTCCCTAGTGACTAATAAGTTTAGAGGCCAGTTGGATATATTCTTGTGAAGTTGGATATATTCTTGTGTTTGTCCAAACCTTGTTAGCAAGTTTTCATTTGGTTGTCTGTCTTGAGAAATTGATGTATAGGAGTTCTTTATATATTCCGTATATGAGTCCTCTATTGGGTTTACATGTTGCATGTATTTTCTGCCTTGAGTTTGCTTTTTTACTCCAATAATGGTATCTTTTGATAGACAGAAGTTTTAAATTTTAATGTAGTCCAATTTATCATCCCTTTCCTTTATGGTTAATGCTTTTTGTGTATTTTTAAAGAAGTCCTTCCCTACTTTGGAAGCTATATTGTTGTCTCTTACATTAGATATACAATTTACTTGAAATTCTTTTTGTTTGTTTGTTAACATAAGTGTCAAACATAAATTTTTCCATATGTATATACAATTGCATCAACATCATTAATTGAAAAGATTCTTCTTTTCTCACCTTTACAACAAAGATACAATCTTTGTTGTAAATCAAGTATTCACATATGCATGTGTCTGTTTTTGGACCATCCATTTTAATTGATCTGTTTTATTGATCTGTCTTTCCTTAAGGTAGTGCTACATTGTCTTAGTTAGTGTTACTTAATATTAAGAAATCCAGTAAACAAATCCTCTCATCTTGTTCTTCTTCAAGAATGTTTAGGCTACTCTCTGCCTTTGGCCCTTTACATTGTGAAAAATTAATAAAAGAAAACTTCATTAAAATGGAGTTGGAAGGCCAGAAGGGGGAGTTCAAAAGGGAAGCTGTATTACTCAATGTCAATTACAGGAAGAATTATAAATTATAGACCCCAACGAAGAATAGTCAAAAGGAAAGAATCATCAGTTACAGGCCCCAACAGGAAAAGATGTACGTTTCATCTCCTACAGGATATAGACTATACTTGCAACTCAAGCAATGAGAAAACATCATCACTCTGAACTGTTGTTTTTCTCTAATGACTTTTTTCAAAATAAACCCTCCAAACTTCTTTCCTTTTTTCCATAAGATAATGTTCTTCTCCTTTGTTTTTTGGACTTGTCCATGGTTTTGTCATAGAATGTATGTCCAGAATGGCAATTCTCTGCTATTTCTGAATAGATCCATTTTTATTGGAAAAATAACTGGATTTTATTTTCCAGGTTAACAACATTTATACAGAAATTTTGGAATCCACTTGGGAATTGTCAAATGTCAAGTTTTAATCTCTGTCTTCTCTCTCTCTGTCTCTCTCTCTCACACACACACACACATTCACACACACACACACACACACACACACACCCTCCCTCTTTTACACCTCACACCTGTTAGTTTGGGATTGAGATTTTAGAGGATCTGTAGATTAGTTTGGGGAGACTCATATTTTCATATTTAGTTTTTCTGTCTATAAATCTAGCATATCTTCAATTTATGAGTCTTCAGTTTCTTTTCAATAATGTGTTACACTTGTCTGTGTAGAGATATTTATTTTCCTTCCAGGGAGTATGTACTTTTTGATGCTATTTCCAATATTGGAAAATACATTATTTTCTTACAGTTGGTGAAATATAGAGAAGCAAATTATTTTTTTCTTGCCTCACCACGATGTCCAAGACCTCTTATTTATGGAACTTTTTAGATATTTCTATTTTCTCTTTGAGTTTATTATTCTAAGAGAGTTGCATAGTTCATTGATTTTTCTGCTTATTTTCTAATGTATGCCATTTACCAACATGGACTCTCTGTGAGCATTGATTTAGCCACATCCTACAGGTTTTATTTGTAATGCCTTTATTATGATTCAGTAAAATATATTTCTGTTTTTCACTGTGATTTCTTCCTTGATCCATTAGTTATTTCTATGCACATTTCTTAATTTTCAAACATGTTGGTATTTTTCAGTTACCTTTTTGTTCTTGCTTTCTAGCTCAATGGCATGTGGCCAGAGAACATATTCCATGTAATTTAAATACTTCTAAATTTGTTCAATTTTTATAAATATTGCTCTGTGCTTGAAGAGAATATACATTCTTGTTTGGTGCAGTGTTTAATTTCTTGTATACTTATTCAACAAAGTTTTGGAAGAAGTTTATTAAAATATCCTACTATAATTTTAAGGTATCTATTTCTTTGAAAGTTTAATTTAAATTTATATCTTTCAAGGCTATGTTGAATTTTTGTATATTTCTGGTGAATGAAATCTTTTATTGTTTGGGAAGTGTTCTTTATCTCTCTGTTTTCCTTTTCCTTTCTTTTCTTCTTTTTTTTTTTGCCATAAAGTTTACTTTGTCAAATATAAATTTACTTATAAAAGTTTTCTCTTGGCTAGTGTTTGAGGGCATATAGGTTTAATCTTTTGAACACTAATGTTTTTGTATCCTTGTATTTTAGATGTGTCTCTGTTAAATAGCGTAATTTTAGTTTTGTTTTTATCTGATCTTCTCTGACAATTTATGTTTTTTTTTTAAATAGGAACAATCATCCCATTGACATTTAATGTAATTACTGACTTGATTTTTTTGAAATCTATTGACCTCACTATATGTTTGATGTTGTCAGTGCTGTTCAATATTCTTCTCTCTGTTCTTTCATCTTTTTGATTGGTTAAATGTTTTTATTGTTTCATTTATTTCCCTCTGCTGGTTTGGAAATTAAACTCTCTTTTGCTATTCTTTTAGTGGTTTCCTGAAAAATTGCACTGGCACCATTCACTTATTAACATCTGATATTAACTGGCATTTTTTTGTTTTCTTAGAAAATTCATCCAGCCTATAGAATATCTTTTAGCATTTCCTATGTGCTGGCAAAAAAGGTCCTTAGTTTTTTTTTCCATCTGAAAATGCATGTTTTGCTTTCATTCTTACAAGATACTTTTGCTAGATATAGAACTCTGAGTTGGCAAGTTTTTAAAAAGCACTTTAAACATATTGTTCTGTCTTCTGTGGCCATTATTTCTTTTTTTTTTTTTAAAGATTTTATTTATTTATTTGACAGAGACAGAGACAGCGAGAGCAGGAACACAAGCAGGGGGAGTGGGAGAGGGAGAAGCAGGCTTCCCGCTGAGCCGGGAGCCCGATGTGGGACTCGATCCCAGGACCCCGGGATCATGACCTGAGCCGAAGGCAGTCGCTTAACCAACTGAGCCACCCAGGCGCCCTGTGGCCATTATTTCTGATGAGAATTCAGCACTCATATGAATGATTGTTCACATGTATGCTATGTATCATTTTTATCTGACTCTTTTAAAGATCTTTCATCACAGTTTTTATTTTAAACAATGTGACTGTATTTTGCCTAGGTGTGATTTTCTTTGTATTTTTCTTCTTGTGGTTTGATGAGCATGTTGAATCAGTCAATTTATTTGTCACTGAGTTTTGGAAATTTTCAGCCATTATATCCTCAAATGTTTTTTCTGTTTTATTCTCTTTCACCTTTTTTTTTTTTCTTCTGGGTTTCCAGTTTCCTATATATTAGACTTTTTGTTATTTTCCCACAGAGTCCCCAAAGGGTTCTATTTATTGTTTAAATGTTTTTTTATATTTGTTTTTGTTCTTCACATTATAGAATTTCTATTGATCTATCTTGAAGTTAATTGACTCTTCCTTGGGTCCTTTCCCACGGAATGTGCTATTCAGCCCATCAGTAAACTTTCAATTTCATATATTGTATTTTGTGAGTCTAGAGTTTTTATTTGATTCCCTTTTTATACCTTCTGTTTTTCTGCTGAGATTTTTTTGGAAGATTTATTTATTTATTTGAGAGAGAGAGAAAAAACACAAGTTGGAGGGACAGAAGGAGAGGGAGAGAGAAACTCAAGCAAGACTCTGTGCTGAGTGTGGAGCCCAGTGTGGGGCTTGATCCCAGGATCCTGAGATCATGACCTGAGCTGAAATCAAGAGTCCAGCACTTAACTGACTACACCACCCAGGCACCCCTCTGTTGAGATTTTAAAGTCTTTTTAGTCATTATGAACATCTTTTTCTTTACATTATTGAGCATAGTTATAATCACTGAGTTAAAATCATTTAAAAATAATTCCAACATTTCATCATCTCATGGTTGTTTTTTTTTTAAAAAATCTTTTCCATTGAGAATGGGTCTCACATTTTCCCATTTCCTTGTATTCTGGATATTGTGATTGATATGTTGTAGTTTCTCTTTATTTTGTTGTTTCCCTGAAGATTATTGACTTTACTTAACAAGGTAGTTAAGTTGGAAAACTCCCTCCTTAGCTGTGGGCAGCAACTCATATAACAATTCATTTTTTTTTATTCTTAGATGGCCTTTTTTTTTTTTTTTAAGATTTTATTTATTTATTAGAGAGAGAGATAGCGAGAGCAGGAACACAAGCAGGGGGAGTGGGAGAGGGAGAAGCAGGCTTCCCGTTGAGCAGGGAACCCGATGTGGGGCTCGATCCCAGGACCCTGGGATCATGACCTGAGCCGAAGGCAGACGCATAACGACTGAGCCACCCAGGCGCCCCCTTAGATGGCCTTTTTGAAGTCTGCTTTCATTGGTGTGGTTCAGGGGTCAACCAGAGATTTGAGCAGTGTTTGTATACAGAAATCATGTCTAATTTTTTTCTTGCTTTCTTCTTTCTGAGATTTCTTGGCTATAGTCACCCTAAATTCTTTCATCTAGTAATCTGGGAGGCTACGGATTATATATTAGAGTGTTAGCTGTCCTCCAAGTCACAGTTAGGGTTCTGCCTTAGGACTAAAAGCTCAGATCAGAAAAGATCAGGAAACTTACCCATTGTTATTCCCTTATTTCAAGTGTCCTTCCTTGTAGCATCTGCCTATTTTTTGTTTGCTCTTTGGTGCTTTTAGATACCTCCTTTTTTGAAAACAAAATCAGTGTTCATAATTGCTTTTTGGCTGGAGGGTTGCTCCAATTAGAGCTAATCATCCAATACCAGAATTAGAACACAGTGGAGAGGTATTTAACCTATTTTTCTAATGATTCTAGTACCTTGATTACCTTGCCTATTTTTATTGTATTTTTAAGTGATTAAAAAAAATCTTTGGGTCTTTTTGATCATTCTAATTTTTGATTATGTGCAAGACATTCTATTTGCAACATTATTTATAAAAATGATTTAAGACCCAGAATGATCTGACTTCAGAATTTCTGTTAGGGATCACCTAAAAGAGATTTTAAGATTGAGATTTGAAGTTGAGTTTAAATCCATATGAATGCCTGTGCACTTATGGTTCCTCTTTACCTCTGGGGTGCAGATCTTTAGGAGCCCAAACCAAAATGAGAGTTTCACCAAGGCTTCTCCAGACTGCTAAGTCTGACTTTATATTGTTGTCCTGTAAAGTTCCCCAAAGTTTTGCTTAATCTCATAGTGTTTTAGCTGTTCTCTCAGGAGTTAATGTCACTAATGAAAGAGATACTCCATATGCCAGTGTTTACTTCATGGCCTCCATTCCGCCCTGAATTCTGGCCTGCGACTTCTTCACTTTGTTTTTGTTAGATCTTTGACACTCTCAGATTGCTGTTCTCAGTAAGATAGTTGGTCTGAATAGCAAATCCATCATCACTTCCCCATGTTCTTTTGAATACCTCCCACTGGCATATATTTAGGAACTACATATTTATTGAAAAGATAGCTGTACGTTCTCTCAGGAGGTGAATTTAAATGGAATACATGAGATGTCTTTTTGAGAACTTACATGGCATGTGGAGGGAATGATTGAACTTAAATGAAATAATTATGTTCCTTTTCTTCTATATGAAAAACTAATCAAAGCCTATATATCAATGAAAGTTATTATATTGAGCTTACTTAAACCCCTTGATTTATCAAATGTTTTCTTATTCTTTGTTAAGTGGAATGAAATATTTTTAAAAACAAATGGTACACCAACATATTTTATTTTACAATTGTGTAACAATTGTTTCAGAGCATTTGTTTTTTTCCAGCCAAGTATAGATCCTGGTGAACTTCCTTTTGTATTGCTCCCCAATTCCATGGATTTTTCCTACCTCATTTAACTACATTTGCTGTTTTGTGTCCTTATTCTTCTCTGTGCATTAAAATATACATAAACACTACAGAGTTATATTTAAGAGTTTGTAGCTTTCCTTCCGCAATTGCTATTATATATTTAAGATTATCAAAGATACGTGTAGATCTAGTTTCTTCCTTTCCTGATGTATAACATTATGCTGCATGGGTGAAGGAGTATATTTGTTTATTGATGTAATCCCTATTTACAATTCACAGTTTTTTAATTCTTTAAAAATGATTTATTTATTTTTATATTCTCTTCACATACACTTAGGTTTCTATAGGAAAAATACTTTGAAGAGAAATAACTGGGTTAGAGGCCATGGATATTTTCTATAGACATTGCTAGATAATTGTCCAATACCTCTATAAAATGATGGTTTGAATTAATTCTCTGTAGAACTTCTTTTAGCACATCCAGGCCAGGATGTATATTGTCAAAATTTTGTTTGTCCCAATCTGACAAATATGGAATGTTATGTAGATGTAATCTCACAGATTAGTAAAGCTGATGGGCATCTTTTCCTGTGCTTGTTTGCTATTGTGGATTTTCCTTCTGTAAATTGCTCCTTCATAACCTTTGCTTTTTTTTCTACTTAAAAGAATATTGCTTTATAGTTGTTCATTTTACATCATGGATACTGAGCTTTTAAATATTGTATATATCTTCTCCCATATCAGTCCATAGCTTATTATTGACGTTTATTTATGGTTTTATGTATTTATGTATATTTTTTTCTTGTTTGTTAGCAGGCTGAATTCCTAAAGGATTCGTTTTTTTTATGTATTTATGTATGTATGTATGTATTTATGCCTAAGAAGAATATTTAACTTTGATATATCCAAATTTTTTTTTAAAGATTTTTTTATTTATTTTTTGACAGAGAGAGAGACAGCGAGAGAGGGAACACAAGCAGGGGGAGTGGGAGAGAGAGAAGCAGACTTCCTGCGGGGCAGGAAGCCTGATGCGGGGCTCGATCCCAGGATCCTGGGATCATGACCTGAGCTGAAGGCAGACGCTTAATGACTAAGCCATCCAGGTGCCCCCCAAATTTTGTTTTAAACATTTATTTGTTTATTTTAGAGAGAGAGAGAGAGAGAGAGAGCTGGTGGGGAGGGGCAGAGGGAGAGGGCGAGAGGTAATCTCAAGCAGATTCCCTGCCAAGTGGGGACCAATGTGGGGCTCAATCTCACAACTGACCCTGAGATCATGACCTGAGCTGAAATCAACTGACAGAGCCACCCAGGTGCCCCAATATAACCAAATTGTATCACTTTTATTTCTTGGATAGTGTGTTTAAGAAAATTTTACTCTTTTCCTAACACTCTATGATATTTTTTTCTCAAAGCATGCTAAACTTCTTCTTTTTTTTTTTTTAAAAGATTTTATTTATTTATTTCAGAGAGAGAGAATGAGAGAGAGCACATGAGAGGGGGGAGGGGCAGAAGGAGAAGCAGGCTCCCTGCCGAGCAGGGAACCTGATGCGGGACTCGATCCAGGGACTCCAGGATCATGACCTGAGCCGAAGGCAGTCGCTTAACCAACTGAGCCACCCAGGCGCCCCATGCTAAACTTCTTTTTAAAAATTGCATTGAGGTATTTTTCCATTTGGAATTTATTGTGTTTATGGTTCTTTGAATGTTTGAGAACTATTTGGAGTTTAGTTTTTCATATGGAAAGCCAATTTTTCCAGCACCATATATTGAATAGTTCATCTTTTCTTCTCTGATTCTGAATGTTACCTCTGTATTAACAGTTTCCATATGTGCATGTGCACATGTGTGTATATGTTTGTATGTCTTTTGGCTGTTGTTTGTTCTATTTCTTTACAGTTCATAATTATAATATTATATAATGACTTAATAGCTTGTAGGTTAAATCCATCTCTTTATTATTCTAGGAAATTTTCTTTGCTATTCTTTTCTATGTACTTTTTAATCTGAGCATTTGAAAGATTTTTATTGTTGGGCGCCTGAGTGGCTCAGTTGGTTAAGTGACTGCCTTCAGCTCAGGTCATGATCCTGGAGTCCTGGGATCGAGTCCCGCATTGGGCTCCCTGCTCAGCAGGGAGTCTGCTTCTCCCTCTGACCCTCCCCCTCTCATGCTCTCTCTGTCTCTATCTCATTCTCTCTCTCAAATAAATAAATAAAATCTTTAAAAAAAAAAAGAAAGATTTTTATTGTAGAAGTAAAATAGAGATTCAGAAAACCACACAAAACAATTGTACAGCTGAATGACTCATCAAAAGGCCTGGTAACTATTACTAAGGTCAGGAAATAGGTTTTTCTAAACCCGAAGACACCTCTATGTATCCTTTCCTTATTACAGTCCTCTCTTTCCTCCCCAAAATATCAACTACCCTGACTTTCATAGTAATCATTTTTTTGGGGGGGGGCGCATTCTTTTTGGTTTTATCACTTAATGGTGTCACTGAATTCCTAGATACTATAATTTAGTCTTGCCTAAATTTGAGATGTCTTTAAGTTCCCTATTAAATTACAGGTTTTCCCTGCATCCTTTCTTTTACCTATAATTTATTTGTTGAAGAATCTGAGTGTTGCGCCTATAGAATTTCCCATGAATTGACAGATGGATCCAGGGGCTGGATCAGACTTAAGTTTAATTCATTTGACACAACTCTAAGTAATATTGTGTTCTTTCATCAGGAAGCATGTAATGCCTCTTTGTGTCTCTTTTTGAGATAAAAGCAGCTGTTGATACTCAAAGCCTAGACACATTAATTTATTGGGGTGTGCAAAATGATATTATTCTATGTCTATTCTTTCTTTTTACTTATTGTTGAAATACTCTTTATGATATTTATCCTCATCTACTATTTAGTTACCCAGATATATAGTTAGATAGGAGAGGCAGTATGTGTTTGATTCTTTCTCTTTATTTACCAGTTTTCAAGATAGTGAATAGCTTTCATATCATTCTCCAAAGAGGATCAATTACTTTTATTTTTTAAATCATAATGAATCCATAGACTTACACATATTTGATAGATTTCAATTTATTACAATTAATAGTTCTTGAAAAGTTCAAGTTGTGCCATTTTTGACCCATATGAATCTCCTAAAAGTGAACTTCTGATTGCTTTAATATGGACTTATTAATTTCTAATAGATTTTTTACTATTTGGTATGATAAAATTTTTACACATTCATCTTTTACATTTTCTTATCCAAGAATCCCTGGTTTCCTTTAGTGGGAAATGGTATTTCAAGAGCACAATCTGGATTCAAGGAATGTCTTTGCTAGGCTGGTCATTCTTTTATTTTTTTAAAGACTTTATTTATTGGGGTGCCAGTCATTAAGCATCTGCCTTCAGCTCAGGTCATGATCCCAGGGTCCTGGGTTCGAGCCCCGCATCAAGCTCCCTGCTCAGTGGGAAGCGTGCTTCTCCCTCTCTCACTCCCCCTGCTTGTGTTCCCTCTCTTGCTGTGTCTCTCTCTGTCGAATAAATAAAATCTTAAAAAAAAGATTTTTATTATTTTTATTTATTTTATTTATTTATTATTTATTAATTATTATTATTATTTATTAGAGAGAGAGAGAATGAGCAGGGGGAAGGGACAGAGGGAGAGGGACAAGCAGACTCCCCACCGAGCAGGGAGCCCCATGTGGGACTCAATCCCAGGACTCCAGGACCATGACCCCAGCCGAAGGCTGATGCTCAACCAACTGAGCCACCCAGGTGCCCCTGGTCATTCTTTCTAGGTCTCTTTAGTGGACAGAACTAGAAATATATGAATACATAATATTTTAAAGATAAAATATTTATGAATTCTTACTGATACTTCCAAGTCAGAATCAGAATTACAGGGCAATTTATTGACCCTCTTCTGCATTACATCTGTATCTACTTCTACACTGAGAATCCTGATTCTCAAGGATCGACGAGGATAATATAATTAGAGTATCCTATAATCACTCATTTATTTTAATCCACAACATACATCAGTCTCAAAACAGTAATGCTAATACTACCAAAGAAATTACTGGTTCATTTTTAATATGCTCTTCTCATTTTTTACCCACATTTTTTATAGTTATACTACATCTGCATTCTCTGAACATATAGCCATTTCTTACTGTTCTCTCTTTTGTTTTCACACTTATTTAGGCTTAGTTATAACTAGTTATTATGTATTTAATGCTCACTATTGGGTCTTATGTTCATACTTTTCTGGACATTTTGGTTTTCTGAGGCTTTTTCTCTACTGGATTCCTCAGGGAGTTTTCATAAGACTAATATTGTTCTTGCATCCTGATAAGAGGTTGTCTGTGGCCTTTATACTCCAAAGTCAATTTTGCAAGATGTAGAATATTTGACTCACTTTTCCTTTTCTTGAGTATCTTAAATATTATGCAATTTTCCCCGTGTAAGGTATCACTGTATTAAAATCTAATCTCATTAATTGATTTGCAGATGTTGAACCAGCCTTGCAGCCCAGGGATAAATCCCACTTGGTCGTGGTGAATAATCCTTTTAATGTACTGTTGGATCCTATTGGCTAGTATTTTGGTGAGAATTTTTGCATCCATGTTCATCAAGGATATTGGTCTGTAATTCTCCTTTTTGATGGGGTCTTTGTCGGGTTTGGGATCAAGGTAATGCTGGCCTCATAAAATGAGTTTGGAAGTTTTCCTTCCATTTCTATGTTTTGGAACAGTTTCAGAAGAATAGGTATTAATTCTTCTTGAAATGTTTGGTAGAATTCCCCTGGGAAGCCATCTGGCCCTGGGCTTTTGTTTTTTGGGAGATTTTTGATGACTGCTTCCATTTCCTTAGTGGTTATAGGTCTGTTCAGGTTTTCTATTTCTTCCTGGTTCAGTTTTGGTGGTTGATACATCACTAGGAATGCATCCATTTCTTCCAGGTTATCTAATTTGCTGGCATAGAGTTGCTCATAATATGTTCTTATAATTGTTTGTATTTCTTTGGTATTAGTTGTGATCTCTCCTCTTTCATCCATGATTTTGTTGATTTGGGTCATTTTTCTTCTTGATAAGTCTGGCCAGGGGTTTATCAATCTTGTTAATTCTTTCAAAGAACCAGCTCCTACTTTTGTTGATCTGTTCTACTGTTCCTTTGGTTTCTCTTTCATTGATTTCTGCTCTGATCTTTATTATTTCTCTTCTCCTGCTGGGTTTAGGCTTTATTTGCTGTTCTTTCTCCAGCTCCTTTAGGTGTAGGGTTAGGTTGTGTACTTGAGACCTTTCTTGTTTCTTGAGAAAGGCTTGTATTGCTATATACTTTCCTCTTAGGACTGCCTTTGTTGCATCCCAAAGATTTTGAACAGTTGTTTTCATTTCCATTGGTTTCCATGAATTTTTTAAATTCTTCTTTAATTTCCTGGTTGACCCATTCATTCTTCAGTAGGATGCTCTTTAGCCTCCATGTATTTGAGTTCTTTCTGACTTTCCTCTTGTGATTGAGTTCTAGTTTCAAAGCATTGTGGTCTGAAAAGAGGCAGGGAATGATCCCAATCTTTTGGTACCGGTTGAGACCTGATTTATGACCTAGGATGTGATCGATTCTGGAGAATGTTCCATGGGCACTAGAGAAGATTGTGTATTCCATTGCTTTGGGATGGAATGTTCTGAATATGTCTGTGAAGTCCATTTGGTCCAGTGTGTCATTTAAAGTCTTTATTTCCTTGTTGATCTTTTGCTTAGATGATCTGTCCATTGCAGTGAGGGAGGTGTTAAAGTCCCCCACTATTATTGTATTGTTGTCAATGTGTTTCTTTGCTTTTGTTATTAATTGCCTTATATAATTGGCTGCTCCCTATTTAGGGGCATAGATATTTACAGTTGTTAGATCTTCTTCTTGGATAGACCCTTTAAGTAGGACATAGTGTCCTTCCTCATCTCTTATTACAGTCTTTGGTTTAAAATCTAATTTGTCTGATATAAGGATTGCCACCCCAGCTTTCTTTTGGTGTCCATTAGCATAGTAAATGGTTTTCCACGCCCTCACTTTCAATCTGGAGGTGTCTTTGGGTCTAAAATGAGTCTCTTGCAGACAGCATATCGATGGGTCTTGTTTTTTAATCCAATCTGATAGCCTGTGTCTTTTGATTGGGGCATTTAGCCCATTTACATTCAGGATAACTATTGAAAGATATGAATTTAGCGTCATTGTATTTCCTGTAAGGTGACTGTTACTGTATATTGTCTGTGTTCCTTTCTGGTCTATGTTGCTTTTAGGCTCTCTCTTTGCTTAGAGGACCCCTTTCACTATTTCTTGTAGGGCTGGTTTCATGTTTGCAAATTCCTTTAGTTTTTGTTTGTCCTGGAAGCTTTTTATC
>NC_058414.1:33055528-33072767 GCF_002201575.2 Neomonachus schauinslandi | reverse complement strand
CAGGTCTCTGTGGATAGGTCTGTTGCCAATCTAATGTTTCTACCATTATAGGTTACATATCTCTTCTTGCGAGCTGCTTTCAGGGTTTTCTCTTTGTCTCTGAAACTCGTAAGTTTTACTATTAGATGTCAGGGTGTTGACCTATTTTTATTGATTTTGAGAGGGGTTCTCTGTGCTTACTGGATTTGATGCCTGTTTCCTTCCCCAAATTAGGGAAGTTCTCTGCTATAATTTGCTCCAGTATACCTTCTGCCCCTCTCTGTCTTTCTTCTTCTTCTGGGATCCCAATTATTGTAATGTAGTTTCGTCTTATGGTATCGCTTATCTCTCGAATTCTGCCCTCGTGATCCAGTTGTTGTTTATCTCCCTTTTTCTCAGCTTCTTTATTTTCCATCATTTGGTCTTCTATATCACTGATTCTCTCTTCTGCTTCATTTATCCTAGCAGTTAGTGCCCCCATTTTTGATTGCACCTCATTAATAGCCTTTTGATTTCGACTTCATTAGATTTTAGTTCTTTTATTTCTCCAGAAAGGGTTTCTCTAATAACTTCCATGCTTTTTTCAAGCCCAGCTAGTATCTTTAAAGTCATGATTCTGAACTCTAGATCTGACATCGTACTAATGTCCATATTGAGTAGGTCCCTGGCAGTCGGTACTACCTCTTGTTCTTTTTGTTGAGGTGATTTTTTCCATCTTGTCATTTTGTCCAGAGGAGAATAGATGAATGAGAGAACAAAATGCTAACAGGGTAACAACGTCCCCAGAAAATATACTCTAAAGAAATCAGAAAAGACCTGAAGCCGGGGGAAAAGAAAGGGAAAGGAAAAAAAAAAAGAAAAAGAGAAAGATAAAAACAAACAGAAACAGAACAAAACAAAAAAACCCAAAATATGATCAAATATGATCAGGCTGGTGCATAGATCAGTGCCACACACTAGACTTTGGGTGTATTTTGGTCTGTTAGAAGGAAGTGCCTCCCAAAATTTTAAAGAAAGAAAAACTTATATATGTACAAAAATAAGGGTTGATATGATGAAGGGATGGAATATGATTATAAAGATGAAAATTATAAAAAAATTTATAAAAGGAATTGATAAGAAGTTGTTTGAAAAAAGAAAGAAGAGGATTTAAAAAAAATTTTTAAAAAGGGAGAGAATGTAATCAGGCAGGAGAGTAGAACAAAGCCATACACTAGAGATTTGGGGTATATTTTGATCTGTTAGAAGAAACTATCTCAAAATTTTAAAGAGAGAACAACTTATACATATATATGCCAAAAATAAGGGTAATACTATGAAGGGATAGAATATGACTCTAAAAATGAAAAATAAAAATGTTTTTTAAAAAAAGGATTGATAAGATGTTGGTTGAAAAACGGAAAAAGAAAAATTCAAAAAAAAAAAGACAGTTAAAAAAAATTAACTTTGAAAGACTAAAGAATCATGGTAAAAAAGCCATGAATTCTATGTGCAGTATTCCCCTAGCGCTGGAGTCCTGCCGTTCTCATTGATCCATAAACTTGGTCTTGGCTGGCTGTTCTTGCTGATCTTCTGGGGGAGGGGCCTGTTGCTGTGGTTCCCAAATGTCTTTGCCAGAGGCAGAATTGCCTCGCCCTTGCCGGGTCCGGGCTATGTAATCTGCTCCGGTTTTGCTCTCGGGAGCTTTTGTTCCCTGCAAGCTTTCCGTACAGCTTTGGAGGCCAAGAGTGAAAATGACGGCCTCCCAATCTCCACCCCGGGAGAAGCCGAGAATTCAGGGCCCCGCTCCTCAGTGAGCCCCCAGAGAAAAGCAGTCAATTGCTCCCATGTCCCCGGTCTCCAGCCGCACTCTGTGCTCACCCAGCCTGTGACCGCGCGTTTCTATCTCTGGCATCCGACCCCGTGTGGAGTCTCCAAACCCAGCAGATCCCTGCGGTGCACTGCCGCGCCGCTCCTCCCAGGGGAGGAAGGTGAGTCTCCCTGGATCTGGTGCTTGTTGGGTCCCTGCTGGAGGAGCAGTGGCCTGACTGTGCCGCGGATCACGGTTTATGGTAACCCCGAGCTGAGAGCCCGCGCCTCGGCTCCATCTCTGCAGCCGGCTTCCCTGCTCCGTTACCTGGGAGCTCTGCCACACTCAGGCACCCCCGGTCTTTCTGTGACCCCGAGTGTCCTGAGACCACACTGTCCCACGAGGGTTCCACCCCCCGCCTAGCCAGTGGAGCGACGTCCCTCAGCGGAGCCGATTTCTCAAAATTCCGATTTTGTGCTCCCCGGCTCTATCACTTGCCAGAAGCGGCCGATGGAGGCCCCCTCCCCCGCCATCTATGCTCCTGAATATTGCCTTGGATTCACTTCTCTGCACGTCCTACCTTCCAGAAAGTGGTCGCTTTTCTGTTCAGAGAGTTGTTGCTATTCTTTTCTTCTATCTCCTGTTGAGTTTGTAGGTGTTCAGAATGGTTTGATCCCTATCCAGCTGAATTCCTGAGACCAGACGAAATCCAGGTCTCCTACTCCTCTGCCATCTTGCTCCACCCTCCCAGAATACATTTCATTCACAGATCTTTATGGCTTGTTTTCATTAATTAATCAGAATAGTCTTGGGCTTGTGTGAGATAATTAAGTACATAGATACTGCTGGATTTATCAAGGGATATATCCTAGTGAATGGTTTTGTGTTATTTTACTATGTTTTTGAGCAGAATATTTTTGCAGTTCAGAAAGAATTTTGCATCTCTGAAATTATGATGCAAGTTAGTCAGAAATGTTATTAGATAAATTCCATCCTACACATAGATTACGGACCTAAGTACAGTTTTTATTTTAATTTTTAATTTTTTACTTTTTACTTTTATTTTATTTAAAATCAATTAATTGGGGCACCTGGGTGGCTCAGTTGTTAAGTGTCTGCCTTCGGCTCAGGTCATGATCTCAGGGTCCTGGGATCGAGCCCCGCATCAGGCTTCCTACTCCATGGGAAGTCTGCTTCTCCCTCTCCCTCTGCCTCTGCTTGTGTTCCCTCTCTCACTGTGTCTCTTCTTGTCAAATAAATAAATAAAATCTTAAAAAAATAAAAATAAAATCAGTTAACATATGGTGTGTTATTAGTTTCAGAGGTAGAGTTTTGTGATTCATCAGTTGCATATAGCACCCAGTGCATCATTAAATCTCCTTACTGCCTATCACCCAGTTACCCCATCCCCCCACCTGCCTCCCCTCCAGCAACCCTCAGTTTGTTCCCTACAGTTAAGAGTCTCTTATGGTTTGTCTTCTTCTCTGATTTTGTCTTATTTTATTTTTCCCCTCCTTTCCCCTCTGTTCATCTATTCTGTTTCTTAAATTCCATATATGAGTAAAATTTTATGATAATTGTCTTTCTCTGATTGACTTACTTCACTGAGCATAATACCCTCTAGTTCCATCCATGTTGTTGTAAATGGTAAGATTTCATTTTTTTGATGGCTGAGTAGTATTCCATTGAGTGTGTGTGTATGTGTGTGTGTGTATGTATATCTCAAGTCTTCTGTATCCATTCATCTCTTGATGGACATATGGACATCTGGGCTCTTTCTGCATCTTGGCTATTTTGGACATTGCTGCTATAAACATTGGGGTGCTGGTGCCCCTTCAAATCACCATGTTTGTATCCTTTGGATAAATACCTAGTAGTGCAATTGCTGGGTCATAGGGTAGCTCTATTTTTTTACTTCTGGCAGGATCAATGCACAGAAATCAGTTGCATTTATATACACCAACAATGAGACAGAAGAAAGAGAAGTCAAGGAATTGATCCCATTTACAATTGCACCAAAAACCGTAAGATACCTAGGAACAAACCTAACCAAAGAGGTAAAAGATCTGTAGATCTGTACTCAGAAAACTTACAGAACACTTGTGAAAGAAATTGAGGAAGATACAAAGAAATGAAAAACATTCCATACTCATGGTTTGGAAGAACAAATATTGTTAAAGTTTCTATATTACCCAAATCAATCTACACATTCAATGCAATCCCTATCAAAATACCATCAACTTTTTTCACAGAGCTAGAACAATCCTAAAATTTGTGTGGAACCAGAAAAGACCCTGAATTGCCAGAGGAATGTTGAAAAAGAAAAGCAAAGCTGGTGGCATCACAATTCTGGACTTCAAGCTTTATTACAAAACTGTAATCATCAAGAGAGTATGGTACTGGAACAAAAACAGACACATTGATCAATGGAACAGAATAGAGAGCCCAGAAATGGACCCTCAACTCTATGGTCAACTAATCTTTGACAAAGCAGGAAAGAATGTCCCATGGAAAAAAGAAAATCTCTTCAACAAATGGTGCCTAATGACAGTTTTTAAAGCTCATCTTCCTGCATAGACATGGGTTTTTCCTCATTTCATTTACTTTTTTGTTTGGGTCTCTGTCTTCTGCATTAGAGGTTTTCCACAATTGTTTGTGCTGACTGCAAGCTCTGTATACTTGGGAGACATTGGGAGGTTGTGGATGAACTGTGGAGTATTTTGTTGGCTAGTTAATTGGGAAATCTCTTGAGGTCTTTTCTTGATCTGATCAGATTTAGTAGGAAGAAGTTCCCATTTGCTTGTCCAGAATATGTAAGCTTGACTGCTAGTGTTCAGGGAGGTGAATTAGAGAATAGAGCAGAGACTCTGAATCTCCTTGATTTTATATGGTAACCTCACCCTCAACCACTCTTCCAAATCCATGATGCTCTTTTTGGCTCTCTCCAGAGAGTAGAGCTCCATTCTTTTGCTAAAGGAGGGGAGTGCTGGTTATCCAGATAAGGGCATCCTTGGACCTGATTACATCTTAAACCTGAAACTATTCCTTTAGTTTTATAGCCCCAATTTTACCTCTACTTCCACTCAGTGTTGAATTTTTGAGGGTTGTGCCATACAAAATGGGTTACATATTAACTTTCCATAATGTTCATTGAGGATTTTGCTTTCCCATGTGTACTAACTCACTTACCACTTATCTACCACTTATCCTTATACTTAAATTTTGTTGGTATTATCTCTTTCCCCATTTCCTTTGTTTTTATGGTATAATTCCTTTAAATATATTCCTTATGTCATTATTTTCACTTAAGAGAGACTGGAGTTAAATGTATGTGTCCAATCTACCATATTTACGCTGGTGTGCCTCCTTTACTTTTTTCAAGGTATGTTGGCATATACTCTGATAATTTTGTGAGGTATCCTTATCACTTTTAGGCAGGTATCCTTATCATTCAACAGGTGGGAAAACAGAGGCACACACAATCCAACAGAATTGTTGGGCTTGACAATGATAAAACTGGATAAGAATGAGGAGTTTTGGACTTTTAGAGATTGGTTTTCCACTTTTCCACACTCGTTGCAAACCAGATAGCTACTGGGCAAAGAAACAACAAAGAACATATTTAGATTATCATTCTTTTGTTCCATTGTGCTGATATCAACTATATCACTTCCCAAACATCTGTCGATGTATCCACTGCATCAAAACAGCATGAGGTGTTTATTAAATCTATATGATCCCAGATACCACAACAGACTTACTGAGTTGGAATCTTAGAAGGAGGGCCTACAATATTGGTATATATTTTATGTTTTGTTTATTTTATGTTTCCTGGGTGCTGAGGTGCAGGAAGATTTGGAACCCACAGAACTAGATTTCCC
This sequence comes from Neomonachus schauinslandi, assembly GCF_002201575.2. Lineage (NCBI taxonomy): Eukaryota > Metazoa > Chordata > Mammalia > Carnivora > Phocidae > Neomonachus > Neomonachus schauinslandi. The sequence goes on along the minus strand of NC_058414.1, from coordinate 33,067,118 downwards.
TAAGAAATGACTCTTACGGCTTTCTGTGAACTTGGATTTGTTTCTCTGTGCCCTCTCCTTTAATTCTATTGTCAAATGGAAGGTAGAAAATGTTTCTAGTGTGTGACTTTAGCTTATCTCCTGCAGCCTCTTATTAAGTCTCATAATAGCAATGGGTATTCAGGTATAATATTCTTTTTTTAATTTAATTTTTTTTTTTGAGAGAGAGAGAAAGAGTGCATGTGTTTGAGCTGGGGGGAGGGGTAGAGGGAGAGGGAGAGAGAGAATCTTAATCAGGCTCCATACTCAGCGTGGAGCCTGATGTGGTGCTTGATGCCATGACCCCAAGATCATGACCTGAGCCTAAAATCAAGCATCAGATGCTGAACTGAGTGAGACACCCAGGTGCCCCAGGTATAATATTCTTCTAATTAAAGTTTGGAAGATAAAATCCAAAGATTTTCAGTCTCATACATAGGTTGGTGCTCAGCACGTATAGGATTTCTCAAGTAGGTTCTACCAATTAGAACATAGTCAGTTTACAAAGACTACTTATGACTGACTACTCATAGAACCTTCTAGAATTCTGTAAGGTAGCTTTTGATCACAAATGATTTTAGAAAATTTTTAATCTAAACGTGTTAGATGTCAAGTAAGTTGTGACATTTATTTATAATAAGAAATATATATTTGGTCTTTATCCTCATTTCTGGCACACAGCTTCTAAAACCTTTGGCAGTGAGGAAAGCGATGAGAGTGTCTTTTGTTATGTTAATGATATGACTTTTGCACTGCACCTAAGGATTGGGACGATTTTCCTGTAGAACCAACCATGTGATCAGAGGGTTGGAACTTTCAGTTCCACCCCCTGACCTCTGGGGAGAGAGGGGTTGAAGTTGCCAACACCACTGATGGAATCAACCATGCCTATGTAATGAAACCTCCATCAAAACACAAAAAGTCTGTATTTGGAGAGCTTCTGGGTTGGTGAACATGCAGAGATGTGGGGAGAATGACATGCCTCGAGGGGGCATGGAAGATCCTTGCCCTTTCCCCATACCTTGTCCTATGTGTTTCTTCTACCTGGCTGTTCCTGAATTACAGCTTTTTATCATAAACTGGTAATCTAGTAAATAAAATGTTTCTCTGAGGTCTGTGAGCTGCTCTAGCAAATTAATCAAATGCAAGAAGGGGTTGTGGAAACCTCTGATTTATAGCTAGTCAGTCAGAAGCACAGGTAGCAACCTGGGCTTGTAACTGGTGTCTGAAGTGGGTGAGGGGCAGTCTTGTGAAACAGCTCTCACCGTGAGGGGGTATGTCTCTATCTCCAGGTGGAGAGTATCAGAATTGAGTTAATTTGAAGGACACCCAGCTAATGCGGGGGATCCACTGTCCTCACATTGGAATTGGGCTCAGAACTTTTTAACCTCCCAGACTTTGAAGGGATCATAATTCATTAACTTTCTCTTTATTTGGTACTGATTACTACAAAGTTTAGGAAATGTAAAATAATGCGAGTGAAAAGAAGAGTAGGTGTGAGATACTGTAGTGGAAAGGGTGTATATTTTAACAAAAATGATAATAGGAGTGTGTCATACCTCAGGACTAAGAAGAGAACTCATGCTATATCTAGGTTGAGTAAAGGAAAAAGAAAAACGCTGAATGCTGAGGTGGTTTAAACAATTTTTTTTCCTTAATTTTAATGCAATTGATTTACTCTGGAGACCATATCATTGCTGAGTTCTTTTTAAAAACTTTTTGTCTTTCTGGAAGAACACACAATAAACTTGATGGGATGGAGGTGAGAGGTGGTCTGAAACTTTCTATTTAGACCAAGAGTTTGACAGATTTTTCTTTTTTAAATTTTTTATTATGTTAATCACCATACATTACATCATTAGTTTTAGATGTAGTGTTCCATGATTCATTGTTTGTGCATAACACCCAGTGCTCCATGCAGAACGTGCCCTCCTCAACACCCATCACCAGGCTAACCCATCCTCCCACCCCCCTCCCCTCTAGAACCCTCAGTTTGTTTCTCAGAGTCCATAGTCTCTCATCATCGTCTCCCCCTCCGATTTCCCCCCTTCATTCTTCCCCTCCTGCTATCATCTTCTTTTTTTTTTTCTTAACATATATCGCATTATTTGTTTCAGAGGTACAGATCTGTGATTCAACAGTCTTGCACAATTCACAGAGCTCACCATGGCACATACCCTCCCCAATGTCTATCACCCAGCCACCCCCTCCCCCCCCCCCCCCCCCCACCACTCCAGCAACCCTCAGTTTGTTTCCGGAGATTAAGAATTCCTCATATTAGTTCGACAGATTTTTCTTAAAGGGCCAGATAGTCAATATTTTAGGCTTGAAGGCTCTAAGTTCTCTGTGGCAGCTACTCAACTTCGCCATTACGTGAACTTAGCCATGGACAAAAAAGTAAACAAATGGGCATGGCTGTGTTCTGATTACACTCTATTTATAAAAATAGGCAGTTGTCCGAAGTCTTAGTTTGCCAACTCTTGCTTAGAATCTTCTGAATATAAGGACCCTTTTTTTTCATGTACATGTATTTTAGTCAAATTTAATTAACTTAAATATAAGAATGATGTATTTGACTGAAAGATGACTGAAAGAAAGCACCAATCTTTTATATCAGATAAGAAAGAAGGTAAAAAAAAATCTGTTTCTAACCAAGTTTGCCTTAAGTTACTAACAAGTTCTGAGACTACTACAAAAGTCACAAGTTTGGTGATGGATTGTGATGTTTCTGAGACTACTACAAAAGTCACAAGTTTTGTGATGGATGCAGCAAATTACAACTAGCTTTGCCTATCTACTTGGCTTTGAGATGATATGTCTTGAATTTTTATCTCAAAAAGAAAAACCCTCAAAAAAGTTAATACCTAATTAATGTTTTCTAGTATTAGTAGTTTTATCTAATATGTCATTCAAATGATTTAAAGAGAAAGTAGCTTTAAAATTGATAATGAATTTGTATTTTCCGTTCCTGAATTTTAATACTATTTCAATCAGTTTTAAAATTTTGTGGCGAGAAAATATTTTCAGGAGGAATCTAATCAGTTTGCTAAGCTGAAACCAGCACAGCTGGTGGATGAGTGTTTTAATGTATTTCTAGATTAAGCAAGGCAGTTTAAAGAAAACATCATGCAAAAATTCAATCTGCTATGGGTTTAAAATAAAGTCTTCATCTGTGTTGCTGCAGAAAGAATAGCTACCTTATGTTTTGTCATATTGTAGTGGATTATCTTTAATGAAGCGTATATTCCCCAAAGCATTATAGTGATATTTTGTGTTTGTCTTGGTCTACACTAATGCAATGGTTTAGGTTTAGTGAACAGAAGAATGGATTTTACTCTTAGTAATGCTTTGGCAGGTTTTCTTTCCTGAAGTTGTAAATGAAAGCAGTTCACACACATTTAGGAGACCTTTGCTATTGATTTCAATGGGCTCTCACAGCAATGGTAATGCTAATGTCTTGGGTTTTGAAAAATTACAAGAGGTTCTCACAAAGAAAATCCTTTATAATGTATTTCTTTAAAACCAGAGTGCAGTATGATTCAAGATTGAAAAGGCGAAAGAATATCTATCTATCTATCTATCTATCTATCTATCTATCTATCATCTACCTATCTCCCCTTATTTTCATCTGTTCTTTCTTATAAAAGCAGTAGCATATTTTACCATTGTTCTGTATCTTACTTTGTCATTTAACAATATGTATGTGATGAAAAATCAGCTGTGATTCTTTTGTCTCTCTTTTGTAAGTAATGAATATGTTTCTCCCATCTGCTTTTTCTTCCCATTACTTTGGTTGTCATAATTTTACTAATAATTTCCTATTCATATTTTCATAAAATCTGTAAATATTTGGCTATTGTCTTTTAAAATGTTTCTTTAGCCACATTCTCTCTTTCCTTTCCTTCTGGGATTTCAATTACGTTCAAATTAAGGCTTCGTATTGTCTCAGACACTGTCATTTTTGTCACTGTTCTGTTTTGATTTTGATATTATTCAACTTAAATATTCAAGTTTACTGATTATGTTTCTTCTGCTGTGTCCAGCGTGCTGTTAAGTCTACTGAATGCATTTATTATTTATTATTTTGTATTTTTTGGTCCTAATATCTAAATTTATTATTTTTTGTTTATAATTTGTTTTTCCCCATCTATTTATGCATGTTTTCATATTTTCCACTAGGTTTTGAAAGATGTTTATTATGGTAATTTTACTGTCCATGTCTGATAATTCTAATATCTGTATTAACTCTGGGTCTGCCTCCATTGATTATTTTCTTTCATTTTCTTCCTTCTTTGCATATCTCGTAATATTTTATTGTATGCTAAATAATATACATAAAACAATATTAGAAACTCAGATAAATTTTTACTCCCAAAAGAGGTAACTCCCTTCTCCCATAATGAAGTGTATTTGCAGGGCTAAATCGATTTAATTTGTAGTTAGATAGGTCTGGGTTTTGTGGTGGCTTTATTTTGATTCGGTTCCTTCGAAAATATTTTGAGGGTGAGTTCAGGATTTAATTTGATTTTTTTTGTTATTCGATCCAGAATGGATTTCTCTTTATCCCAGAGCTCTACTAGGAAGAAACAAAGCTATGAATATCTCCTCTCCTAAGAAGAGCACATCACTTTCTGGAATTTATTGTTTTAGATTTCTTTGTATCTTCAGCTCTCTGATTTTTTTAAAATTTAATTTAATTTTATTATGTTAGTCACCATACAGTACATCATTAGTTTTTGATGTAGTGTTCCATGATTCACTGTTTTTGTATAACACCCAGTGTTCCATGCAGTATGTGCCCTCCTTAATACCCATCACCGGGCTAACCCATCTCCCCACCCCCCTCCCCTCTAAAACCCTCAGTTTGTTTCTAGGAGTCCACAGTCTTTCATGGTTCGTCTCCCCTTCTGATCCCCCCCTTCGTTTTTCCATTCCTTCTCCTAATGTCCTCCGCGCTATTCCTTATGTTCAACAAATAAGTAAAACCATATGATAATTGACTTTCTCTGCTTATTTCACTTAGCATAAACTCCTCCAGTCCCATCCATGTTGATGTAAAAGTTGGGTATTCATCCTTTCTCATGGCTGAATAATACTCCATGGTATATATGGACCACATCTTCTTTATCCATTCATTTGAATGGCTGTTCTCCTTGTGAGGGTCGGGAGCAATGGTCTCTGGATTAATCAGTTGGGCCACCATAACAAAAACCACTGACTGAATGGCTTAACCAACAGAAATTTATTTTCTCACTCTTCTGGGACACAGAAGTCTAAGGTCAAAGTTTTGGCAGGATTGGTTTCTTCTGCGGCCTCTCCCCTTGGCTTGCAGATGTGTCTTCTCCCTGTTTTTTACATTTTCTTCCTTCTCTGTGTATCTGTGTCCTAAATTCCTCTTCTTTTAAAAAAAATTTTTTTTACTTTTTTATTATTTTATTTTCATTTTTTGAAACTTTATTTAAATTCAAGTTAGTTAACATATAGTGTATTATTAGTTTTAGGGGTACAATTTAGTGATTCATCAGTTGCATATAATACCCAGTGCTCATTACAGCAAGAGCTCTCTTTACCCCATCCCCCCTACCCACCTCCCCTCCAGCAACCCTCAGTTTGTTCCCTATGGTTTGCCTCCCTCTCTGTTTTTGTCTTATTTTTTATTTTTCCTTCTCTTCCCCTATGTTCATCTGTTTTGTTTCTTAAATTCCACATATGAGTGAAATCATATGGTGTTTGTCTTTCTCTGATTGACTTATTTTGCTTAGCATAATATTCTCTAGTTCCATCAACATTATGGCAATGGCAAGATTTCATTCTTTTTGATGGCTGAATAATATTCCATTATATATATATACACACACCACATCTTCTTTATCCATTCATCTGTTGGTGGACCTCTGGGCTCCTTCCATAGTTTGGCTATTGTAGACATTGCTGCTATTAACATTCGGCTGCATGGGCCCGTTTGAATCACCATTTTTGTATCCTTTGGATAAATACCTATAGTGCAATTGCTGGGTCATATGGTAGCTCTGTTTTTAACTTTTTGAGGAACTAAATTCCTCTTCTTACAAGAACAACAGTCATTTTAGATTAGGGCCCACCTTAATGGCTTCATTTTAACTCATTTGCCCATTTAAAGACACTGTTTCTAAATATGATCATGTTGTGAGTACTGGGAGTTAGGACTTCCAACAAATAAACTTTGGGGCAAACACAGTTCAGCCCTTAACAGTCTCTTTGCAATTGTCTATCAATCTTTTAATTTTACTCTTTCTGAATCACTTTGTTTTAGGTGATTCTCTTATGTACATCATAAAATTGGATTTTACTTTGAGTACTAATATGACAATATTTTTATTTATTAGATAGGTTTACCAAATCTAATTTGTTGATATGACTGATAAATTTGATTCTGGGTTTATATTACAAAGATATCACACATATGTTTGTTAGTAAATATGAAAATATATATGAGAAGAGTGAGTGCTTTTAACGATGACAATGATACCTGCTTTTTTCTTTTCTTTCTTCTTTTCCTTCTTTCTATATATGGATTTTTGGAATGTTTTAGAAGGTTTGCATCTTTGTTATAGTGCTTACTTTTACATTAATACTCTTAAATAATATAAGCAGTGTCCTTTATTTACCCTGTGACTATGATGAACAATAAATTTAGACTAGAAGCTTTTCATTCTTCTTCCCTTTTCTCTCTCCTATCATTGAATTTTAGTCAATGCCATTAGCTTGTTTAGTTAATGGTGTTGATATATGTACTTTCAAATATACTAAAGCTTTGTCAGTTAAATAGTGTTTTTTTCCAAGCCATAGCTTTATGAGACAGTGAAGGAATTTGTTTCCTTCCTCTTTCTCTTTTCGCTGAAGTTTTATTCTGTCCTATCTTCATAGGCTTTTAAAATTTTATTTATTTTTTGACATACAATATTATGGAGCCATAAGAAGAATGTGACCTTGCCATTTGCAACAACATGGGTGGACCTAGAGGGTATTATGCTAAATGAAATAAGTCGCACTGAGAAAGATAAATAATCATGCGATTCCATTCGTATGTGGAATGTAAGAAACAAAACAGATGAATAAACAAACAAAAAGCAGAATTAGACCTATAAAAACAGAGGACAAACTGTTGCCAGAGGGAAGGGGGTGGAGGTATGGCAAAATGGGGAAAGGGGAGTGGGAGATATAGGCTTCCAGTTATGGAATGAAGAAGTCATGGGAATGAAAAGAACAGCAAAGGGAATATAGTCAATGATATTATGATAGCGTTGCATGATTACAGATGGTAGCAACACTTGTGTTGAGCATAGCAGAAGGAGTAGAGATGTTGAATCACTATGTTGTACACCTGAAACATTGTGTGTCAACTATACTCGAGTAAAAAAAAAAAAGATATCATACCATATTTGTCCATCTGTGTCTGGCTTATTTCACTTAGCATAATGTCCTCGAGGTTCATCCATACTGCTACAAATGCCAGGATTTCCTTCCATTTTAAGACTGTCTAGTATTCCATTATATGTGTATACCACTTTTTAAAAAATTCATTAATCTCTCAGTGGACATTTAGGTGCTTCTGTGTCTTGGCTATTGTTAATCATGCTGCAATGAACATAGAAGGGCAGATAACTCTCTGAGATGCTGATTTCAACTCCTTTGGTGCATATATTCAGAAGTGGGATTACTGGATCATGTCATAGATATATTTTTTAATTTTTTGAGGAAACTCCATATTGTTTTTGCATAGTGGCTACACCAACTTACACTCCCACTAACAATGTACAAGGATTCCCCTTTCTCCACATTTTTGCCAACATTTGATACTTGGAAAGATTTCAGGCTTCTTAAATTGTCAACTCATTTTGTAACCTAGCATGTGATTTATCCTGGAGTAAGTTACGTATGTGCTTGAGGAGAATATGTATTCTGCTGCCATTGAGTGGAATGTTCCATATACATCTGTTAATCAATTTGCTCTATAGTGTTCAAATCTGCTGTTTCTTTACTGATTTTCTGCCTTGATGATGGTTCACTACTCTGAATGGGGTACTGAAGTCTCCTACTGTTATTGCACTGCAATTTCTCCCTTCAGATCAGTCAGTGTTTTCTTTATATGCTTAGGTGCTGTGATGTTGGGTTCATATATATTTATAATTATTCTGTCTTTCTGGTGGATTGACCCTTTTATCATTATGTAAAGACTTACTTTACATAAAGTCTATTTTATCTGTTATAAGTGTAACCATCCTTCCTTTCTTTTGGTTACCATTTGCATGAAGTATCTTTTTTCATCTTTTTAGTTTTAGCCTAGTTGTGTCCTTAAATCTAAAGTACGTCTCTTGGCATAATACCCTTGTATATATATACCACATCTTCTTTATCCATTCATCTGTCGATGGACATTTTGGCTCTTTCCACAGTTTGGCTATTGTGAACATTGCTGCTATAAACATCAGGGTGCACGTACCCCTTCGGATCCCTACATTTGCTGAGCAAAATAACTCAATCAGAGAAAAACATGTATCATATGACCTCACTGATATGAGGAATTCTTAATCTCCGGAAACAAACTGAGGGTTGCTGGAGTGGTGGGGGGTGGGAGGGATGGGGTGGCTGGGTGATGGACATTGGGGTGGGTATGTGCTATGGTGAGCGTTGCGAATTATGTAAGATTGTTGAATCACAGACCTGTACCTCTGAAACAAATAATACATTATATGTTAAAAAAAAAAAAAAAGAAGAAGAAGAAAATAGCAGGAGAGGAAGAATGAAGGGGGGAAATCGGAGGGGGAGACGATCCATGAGAGACTATGGACTCTGAGAAACAAACTGAGGGTTCTAGAGGGGAGGGGAGTGGGGGGATGGGTTAGCCTGGTGATGGGTATTAAAGAAGGCATGTTCTGCATGGAGCACTGGGTGTTATACGCAAACAATCCATCATGGAACACTACATCAAAAGCTAATGATGTAATGTATGGTGATTAACATAACAATAACAAAAACAAAAACAAAAACATAAAAATAATAAAGTAGGTCTCTTGGGGCATGTGGGTGGCTCAGTTGGTTAAGTGTCTGACTCTGGATTTCAGCTGGATAGGGATCAACCATTCTGAACACCTACAAACTCAACAGGAGATCGAAGAAAGAATAGCAACAACTCTCTGAACAGAAAAGCAACCACTTACTGGAAGGTAGGATGTGCAGAGAAGTGAATCTGAGGCAATATTTGGGAGCATAGACGGCGGGGGAGGGGCCTCCGTCAGCTGCTACCGGCAAGTGATAGAGCCGGGGAGCACAAAATCGGAACTTTGAGAAATCAGCTCCGCTGAGGGACGTCGCTCCAGTGGCTAAGCGGTGGGGGGGTCCAAACCTCATGGGACAGTGTGGTCTCAGGACCCTCGGGGTCACAGAAAGACTGGGGGTGCCTGAGTGTGGCAGAGCTGCCAGGTATCAGAGTGGGGAAGCCGGCTGCAGAGACAGAGCCGAGGCGCAGGCTCTCAGCTCGGGGTTGCCATAAGCCGTGATCCGCGGCACAGTGGGGCCACTGCTCCTCCAGCAGGGACCCAACAAGCAGCAGATCTGGGGAGACTCCCCTTCCTCCCCCGGGAGGATCGGCACGGGAGTGCACCGCCGGGATCTGCTGGGTTTGGAGACTCCACATGGAGTCGGGTGCCAGAGACAGAAACACTTGGTCACAGGCCGGGTGATCACGGAGTGCAGCCGGAGACCAGGGAGACGGGAGTGACTGACTGCTTTTCTCTGGGGGCGCACTGAGGAGTGGGGCCCCGAGTTCTCGGCTCCTCCGGGGTGGAGATTAGGAGGCCACCATTTTCACTCTCATCCTCCAAAGCTCTACAGAAAGCTTGCAGGGAACAAAAGCTACAAAGAGCAAAACCAAACAGATTACTAAGTCCGACCCAGCAAGGGTGGGGCAATTCTGCCTCCGGCAAAGACATTTGGGAACCACGGCAACAGGCCCCTCACCCAGAAGATCAGCAAGAACAGGCAGCCAAGACCAAGTTTATCCATCAATGACAATGGCAGAACTCCAGCGCTAGGGGAATAATGCACATAGAATCCATGGCTTTTTTACCGTGATTCTTTAGTCTTTCAAAGTTAATTTTTTTTTAGCTGTCTTTTTTTCTTTTTGAATTTTTCTTTTTCCCTTTTTCAACCAACATCTTATCAATTCCTTTTTTAAAAAACATTTTTATTTTTCATTTTTAGAGTCATATTCTATCCCTTCATAGTAGTTACCCTTATTTTTGGCATATATATGTATAAGTTGTTCTCTCTTTAAAATTTTGAGATAGTTTCTTCTAACAGATCAAAATATACCCCAAATCTCTAGTGTACGGCTTTTTTCAACTCTCCTGCCTGACCACATTCTCTCCCCATTTTTTTTTTCTTTTTTTCTTTTTTAAATCCTCTTCTTTCTTTTTTCAAACACCTTCTTATCAATTCCGTTTATAAATTTTTTTAATAATTTTCATCTTTACAGTCATATTCCATCCCTTCATCATAACAACCCTTATTTTTGTACATATATAAGTTTTTCGTTCTTTAAATTTTTGGGAGGCACTTTCTTCTAACAGACCAAGATACACCCAAAGTCTAGTGTGTGGCAGTGATCTATGAACCAGCCTGATCATATTTGATCACATTCTGTTTTTTTTTTTTATTTTGTTCTGTTTTTGTTTGTTCTTATCTTTTTCTTTTTCTTTTTTCTTTCTTTCCCTTTCTTTTACCCCAGCTTCAGGTCTTTTCTGATTTCTTTAGCGTATATTTTCTGGGGATGTTGTTACCCTGTTAGCATTTTGTTCTCTCATTCATCTATTCTCCTCTGGACAAAATGACAAGATGGAAAAAAAATCACCTCAACAAAAAGAACAAGAGGTAGTACCGACTGCCAGGGACCTACTCAATATGGACATTAGTACGATGTCAGATCTAGAGTTCAGAATCATGACTTTAAAGATACTAGCTGGGCTTGAAAAAAGCATGGAAGTTATTAGAGAAACCCTTTCTGGAGAAATAAAAGGACTAAAATCTAACCAAGTCGAAATCAAAAAGGTTATTAATGAGGTGCAATCAAAAATGGGGGCACTAACTGCTAGGATAAATGAAGCAGAAGAGAGAATCAGTGATATAGAAGACCAAATGATGGAAAATAAAGAAGCTGAGAAAAAGGGAGATAAACAACAACTGGATCACGAGGGCAGAATTCGAGAGATAAGCGATACCATAAGACGAAACAACATTAGAATAATTGGGATCCCAGAAGAAGAAGAAAGACAGAGAAAGGCAGAAGGTATATTGGAGCAAATTATAGCAGAGAACTTCCCTAATTTGGGGAAGGAAACAGGCATCAAAATCCAGGAGGCACAGAGAACCCCTCTCAAAATCAATAAAAATAGGTCAACACCCGACATCTAATAGTAAAACTTACCAGTTTCAGAGACAAAGAGAAAATCCTGAAAGCAGCTTGGGAGAAGAGATCTGTAACCTCCAATGGTAGAAACATTAGATTGGCAACAGACCTATCCACAGAGACCTG
>NC_058414.1:32955336-33055128 GCF_002201575.2 Neomonachus schauinslandi | reverse complement strand
GATAAAAAGCTTCCAGGACAAACAAAAACTAAAGGAATTTGCAAACACGAAACCAGCCCTACAAGAAATATTGAAAGGGGTCCTCTAAGCAAAGAGAGAGCCTAAAAGCAACATAGACCAGAAAGGAACACAGACAATATACTGTAACAGTCATCTTACAGGCAATACAATGGCACTAAATTCATATCTTTCAATAGTTACCCTGAATGTAAATGGGCTAAATGCCCCAATCAAAAGACACAGGCTATCAGATTGGATTAAAAAACAAGAGGGGGTACATGCACCCCGATGTTTATAGCAGCAGTGTCCACAATCGCCAAACTGGAAAGAGCCAAGATGTCCATCAACAGATGAATGGATAAAGAAGATGTGGTATCTATATACAATGGAATATTATGCAGCCATCAAAAGGAGTGAGATCTTGCCATTTGCAACGATGTGGTTGGAACTGGAGGGTATTATGCTGAGCGAAATAAGTCAATCAGAGAAAGACATGTATCATATGACCTCACTGATATGAGGAAATCTTAATCTCCGGAAACAAACTGAGTGTTGCTGGAGTGGGGGGTGGGGTGGGAGGGATGGGGTGACTGGGAGATAGACACTGGGGAGAGTATGTGCTCTGGTAAGCGCTGTGAATTGTGCAAGACTGTTGAATCTCAGATCTGTACCTCTGAAACAAATGATGCAATATATGTTAAGAAAAAAAGAAAAAAAGAAGATGATAGTAGGAGGGGAAGAATGAAGGGGGGAAATCAGAGGGGGAAACGAACCATGAGAGACGATGGACTCTGAAAAACAAACTGAGGGTTCTAGAGGGGAGGGGGGTGGGAGGATGGGTTAGCCTGGTGATGGGTATTAAAGAGGGCACATTCTGCATGGAGCACTGGGTGTTATACACACACAAGGAATCATGGAACACTACATCAAAAACTAATGATGTAATGTATGGTGATTAACATAACAATAAAAAAAATAAAAAAAAGACCCATCGATATGCTGTCTGCAAGAGACTCATTTTAGACCCAAAGAGACCCCCAGGTTGAAAGTGAGGGGGTGGAAAACCATTTACCATGCTAATGAACACCAAAAGAAAGCTGGGGTGGCAATCCTTATATCAGACAAATTAGATTTTCAACCAAAGAGTATAATAAGAGATGAGGAAGGACACTATGTCCTACTTAAAGGGTCTATCCAACAAGAAGATCTAACAACTGTAAATATCTATGCCCCTAAATAGGGAGCAGCCAATTATATAAGGCAATTAATAACAAAAGCAAAGAAACACATTGACAGCAATACAATAATAGTGGGGGACTTTAACACCCCCCTCACTGAAATGGACAGATCATCTAAGCAAAAGATCAACAAGGAAATAAAGACTTTAAATGACACACTGGACCAAATGGACTTTACAGACATATTCAGAACATTCCATTCCAAAGCAACAGAATACACATTCTTCTCTAGTTCCCATGGAACATTCTCCAGAATTGATCACATCCTAGGTCATAAATCAGGTCTCAACCAGTATCAAAAGATTGGGATCATTCCCTGCCTCTTTTCAGACCACAGTGCTTTGAAACTAGAACTCAATCACAAGAGGAAAGTCCGAAAGAACTCAAATACATGGAGGCTAAAGAGCATCCTACTGAAGAATGAATGGGTCAACCAGGAAATTAAAGAAGAATTTAAAAAATTCCTGGAAACCAAAGGAAATGAAAACACAACTGTTCAAAATCTTTGGGATGCAACAAAGGCAGTCCTAAGAGGAAAGTATATAGCAATACAAGCCTTTCTCAAGAAACAAGAAAGGTCTCAAGTACACAACCTAGCCCTACACCTAAAGGAGCTGGAGAAAGAACAGCAAATAAAGCCAAAACCCAGCAGGAGAAGAGAAATAATAAAGATCAGAGCAGAAATCAATGAAAGAGAAACTAAAAGAACAGTAGAACAGATCAACGAAAGTAGGAGCTGGTTCTTTGAAAGAATTAACAAGATTGATAAACCCCTGGCCAGACTTATCAAGAAGAAAAATGACCCAAATCAACAAAATCATGGATGAAAGAGGAGAGATCACAACTAATACCAAAGAAATTATACAATTTCTTTGGTATACAAATTGTATACAAATTATACAAACAATTATAAGAACATATTATGAGCAACTCTATGCCAGCAAATTAGATAACCTGGAAGAAATGGGTGCATTCCTAGAGATGTATCAACTACCAAAACTGAACCAGGAAGAAATAGAAAACCTGAACAGACCTATAACCACTAAGAAAATGGAAGCAGTCATCAAAAATCTCCCAACAAACAGGGCCAGATGGCTTCCCAGGGGAATTCTACCAAACATTTCAAGAAGAATTAATACCTATTCTTCTGAAACTGTTCCAAAAATAGAAATGGAAGGAAAACTTCCAAACTCGTTTTTGAGGCCACCATTATCTTGATCCCCAAGCCCGACAAAGACCCCATCAAAAAGGAGAATTACAGACCAATATCCTTGATGAACATGGATGCAAAAACTCTCACCAAAATACTAGGCAATAGGATCCAGCAGTACATTAAAAGGATTATTCACCACGACCAAGTGGGATTTATCCCTGGGCTGCAAGGTTGGTTCAACATCTGCAAATCAATCAACGTGATACAATACACTAACAAAAGGAAGAACAAGAACCATATGATCCTCTCAATAGATGCAGAAAAAGCATTTGACAAAGTACAGCATCCTTTCTTGATCAAAACTCTGCAGAGTATAGGGATCGAGGGTACATACCTCAATATCATAAAAGCCATCTATGAAAAACCCACAGCGAATATCATTCTCAATGGGGAAAAACTGAGAGCTTTCCCCCTAAGGTCAGGAACGCGGCAGGGATGTCCACTATCACCACTGCTATTCAACATAGTATTTGAAGTCCTAGCCACAGCAATCAGACAACAGAAAGAAATAAAAGGCATCCAAATTGGCAAAGAAGAAGTCAAACTCTCACTCTTTGCAGATGATATGATACTTTATGTGGAAAACCCAAAAGACTCCACCCCAAAACTGCTAGAACTCATACAGGAATTCAGTAAAGTGGCAGGATATAAAGTCAATGCACAGAAATCAGTGGCATTCCTATACACCAACAACAAGACAGAAGAAAGAGAAATGAAGGAGTCAATCCCATTTACAATTGCACCCAAAACCTTAAGATACCTAGGACTAAATCTAACCAAAGAGGCAAAGGATCTGTACTCAGAAAACTATAAAATACTCATGAAAGAAATGGAGGAAGACACAAAGAAATGGAAAAACGTTCCATGCTCATGGATTGGAAGAACAAATATTGTGAAGATGTCAATGCTACCTAGAGCAATCTACACATTTAATGCAATTCCCATCAAAATACCATCCACTTTTTTCAAAGAAATGGAACAAATAATCCTAAAATTTGTATGGAACCAGAAAAGACCCTGAATAGCCAGAGGAATGTTGAAAAAGCAAAGCTGGTGGCATCACAATTCCAGACTTCCAGCTCTATTACAAAGCTGTCGTCATCAAGACAGTATGGTACTGGCACAGAAACAGACACATAGATCAATGGAACAGAATAGAGAACCCAGAAATGGACCCTCAACTCTATGGTCAACTCATCTTTGACAAAGCAGGAAAGAATGTCCCATGGAAAAAAGACAGTCTCTTCAACAAATGATGTTGGAAAAATTGGACAGCCACACGCAGAAGAATGAAACTGGACCATTTCCTTACACCACACACAAAAATAGACTCAAAATGGATGAAAGACCTAAATGTGAGACAGGAGTTCATCAAAATCTTAGAGGAGAACAGAGGCAGCAACCTCTTCTACCTCACAACAACAACTTCTTCCTAGAAACATCGCCAAAGGCGAGGGAAGCAAGGGCAAAAATGAACTATTGGGACTTCATCAAGATAAAAAGCTTTGCGCAGCAAAGGAAACAGTCAATAAAACCAAAAGACAACTGACAGAATGGGAGAAGATATTTGTAAATGACAAATCAGATAAAGGGCTAGTATCCCAAATGTATAAAGAACTTATCAAACTCAACACCCAGAGAACAAATAATCCAGTCAAGAAATGGGCAGAAGACATGAACAGACATTTTTCCAAAGAAGACATCCAAATGGCCAACAGACACATGAAAAAGTGCTCAATATCGCTCGACATCAGGGAAATCTAAATCCAAACCTCAATGAGATACCACCACACACCAGTCAGAATGGCTAAAATTAACAACTCAGGAAATGACGCATGTTGGTGAGAATGTGGAGAAAGGGGAACCCTCTTACACTGTTGGTGGGAATGCAAGCTGGTGCAGCCACTCTGGAAAACAGTATGGAGGTTCCTCCAAAAGTTGAAAATAGAGCTACCATACGACCCAGGAATTGCACTACTGGGTATTTATCCTAAAGATACAAATGTAGGTTTCTGAAGGGGTACGTGCACCCCGATGTTTATTTTTTTATTTTTTAATTTTTTTGCACCCCAATGTTTAGAGCAGCAATGTCCACAATAGCCAAACTGTGGAAAGAGCCAAGATGTCCATTGACAGATGAATGGATAAAGAAGATCTGGTATATATATACAATGGAATATTATGCAGCCATCAAAAGGAATGAGATCTTGCCATTTGCAAGGACGTGGATGGAACTAGAGGGTGTATGCTGAGCGAAATAAGTCAATCAGAGAAACACATGTATCATATGACCTCACTGATATGAGGAATTCTTAATCTCAGGAAACAAACTGAGGGTTGCTGGAGTGGTGGGGGGTGGGAGGGATGGGGTGGCTTGGTGACAGACATAGGGGAGGGTATGTGCTGTGGTGAGCGCTGTGAATTGTGTAAGACTGTTGAATCACAGACCTGTACCTCTGAAACAAATAATGCAATATATGTTAAGAAAAAAAGAAAAAAAGAAGATGATAGTAGGAGGGGAAGAATGAAGGGGGGGAAAATTGGAGGGAGAGACGAACCATAAGAGACTATGGACTCTGAGAAATAAACTGAGGTTTCTAGAGGGGAGGGGGATGTGAGGATGGGTTAGCCTGGTTTTGGGTATTAAAGAGGGCACCTTCTGCATGGAGCACTGGGTGTTATGCACAAACAATGAATCATGGAACACTACATCAAAAACTAATGATGTAATGTATGGTGATAACATAACAATAAAAAAAGTAAAAAAAAAAAGGAACTTACTGTTTTTCCTATTGTGTTTTCATTAACCAATTTTTGTGGTCATAGTTAATTTTAATGCTTTTATCTTTTAACTTCTATAATGGATTAAACGTGATTTACTCAACATTTTTACAGTATTGCATTTTTCTGTATTTGTCTATATATTTACGTTTCCCAGTGAGACTTACACTTTCATGTTTCTCTTTTTTTTAAATTTTTTTAAAGATTTTATTTATTTGACAGAGAGAGACACAGTGAAAGAGGGAACACAAGCAGGGGGAGTGGGAGAGGGTGAAGCAGGCTTCCTGCATAGCAGGGAGCCCAATGTGGGGCTCAATCCCAGGAGCCTGGGATCATGACCTGAGCCGAAGGCAGATGCTTAACAACTGAGTCACCCAGGCACCCCTCATGTTTCGCTTTAATATACTTTCATTTCAACTTAAAAAATTCACTTTGACCTTTCTTGTAAGGCAGATCTAATTATAGTAAAACTCCCTCAGTTTCTGTTTTTCTGGGAAAGACTTTATCTCTCCCTCATTTTATTTTATTTTTATTTATTTATTTATTTATTTATTTATTTATTTATTTATTTATTTATTTATTAGAGAGAGTGCATGCAAGCAGGGGGAGGGGTAGAGGAAGAGGGAGTGAGAGAGAATCTTATGCATGCCTCATGCTCAGCCTGGAGCCTGACATGGGGCTTGATCCCATGACCCTGAGGTCATGACCTGAGTCAAAATCAAGAGTTGGACACCTAACCAACTGAGCGACCCAGGCATCACTCTCCCTCATTTTTAAATATAGTTTTTCCAGGTTTAGTATTCTTGGTTGGCAGGGTTTTTGTTTGTTTGTTTGTTTGTTTGTGTAATTTTAGCACTTTGGATATATTATCCCACTTTTTTCCTGGGCTGTAGGGGTTCTGATGCAAAATTCACTGATAGTTTTATGCGGGTTCCCTTGTATATAATGAGTCACTTTTCCTTATTTCAAAATTTTCCCTTTTTCCTTGAGTATTGAAAATTTAATTTTATTGTGTATCATTGTAGATTTCTTTAGTTTTAACATCTCGGCGTCTTTTAGGCTTCATGAATTTGAGTGTCCATTTCTCTTTTCAGATTTGGGAAGTTTTTGCTTTTATTTCTTTAAGCAAGATTGTACCCCTTTCTCTTTCTCTCTGCCATCTCGGACTCCCATAATACGCATATTGATTGTTTTGATAGTATCCTATAACTCCCATAGGTTCTTACACCCTTTTTTATATTTTTTATTTTTTGTTCCTCTGACTGTAATTTCAAATTATTTGTCTTTAATCTCACTCATTCATTCTTTTGCTTTATCAAGTGTGTGGTTGAAGCCCTATATTGAAATTTTCAGTTTAGTTATTGTATTCTTTAGCTGCATAATTTCTGTTTGCCTCTTCTTTATGGTTTCTATCTCTTTGTTGAACTTCTCATTTTACTCATGTATAGTTTCCTTGATTTTATTTCACTGCATATCTGTGTTTATGTGTAGCTCACTGATCTTTAAGGCAATTATTTTGGATCTTTTTTTTTTTTTTTAAAGATTTTATTTATTTATTTGAGACAGAGAGAATGAGAGACAGAGAGCATGAGAGGGAGGAGGGTCAGAGGGAGAAGCAGACTCCCTGCCGAGCAGGGAGCCCGATGCGGGACTCAATCCCGGGACTCCAGGATCATGACCTGAGCCGAAGGCAGTCGCTTAACCAACTGAGCCACCCAGGCGCCCAAGGCAATTATTTTGAATTCTTTTCAGGTAGTTCACAGATCTCCATTTCTTTAGATTTGATTATTAGAGCTTTATTTTGTTCCTTTAGTAGTTTCAGGGCTCCCTGAGTTTTCATGATTGTTGTAGTCTTGCTTTGATAACTATACATTTGAAAAAGTAATTTTTCTTTCCAGTCTGTACCTACTGGCTTTGGCAGGGCAAAACCCTCACCACTTAGTGCATCAGGAATTCTTACTAGGCCAGCTGGTAGAGTACATGGATGGGTCTGATACTGGTGTCTGCAGGGTAGGCAGGCCTGGCATTAGAGTCTGCAAATGGGTGGGCATGTTGCTAAGCTTCACAGGAGGGTCTGATGTTGGGGTCTCTGGGTGGGCCAGGTGCTAAGGTCCATGAATGGGACTGGTGCTGTTATCTTGGGGGTAGGCCTGGAGCTTGGGTCTTTGGTAAAGTTGAATGCTTGCTTTGCTCTCTTTTCCCCCTAAGAGAACTCCCAGACCAAGGGGATCTCTCTTGGCACTGTACTATGCACCTTTGAAGGAGAGGTAATACAGGTAAAATGAAACTGTCCTTCTCAGTGTCTCTTCAGTGCACCTCTTCTCATTTCTGTGCTCCTGTTTGCCAGATTTTCTCACCTGGATTCCAGTGCTCTTATGAAAGTATTTTTATTTATGTCTGGTTGTCAAATGGTCTTTCTTTGGAAGCATGAAGGCTGGAACCTCTATCCTTCTATCTTGCTGATATCACTATTTTGTGCTATTTTTAAATTGCCAGATCATATTTAACATTTGCATGCTATTCTTTTCCCCAATCTCCATATTTTAGTCTCAATTTTAGTGTTGAATATAATTATTGTACATCATTCCTTTTAGCAAAGTTTCTCCAATAATTTCTTCATTGAATAGAGATTGTTCTATAATAGATTTCCAAGAAAGGACAATTGGTGAAATAGTCCCTTGGTTCCTTAATGTTCAGAAGGCCATTGCCTATATACTTAAAGAAAAGCTTAGCTGAAAATAAAATGTTCATCTTACATTTTCTTTTTTTGAGTAACTTGTAGGTACTTCTCACTATTTCTTGGTGTTGATGTTGCAGTGAGAAATTTGATGTCATTCTAATTTTCTACCATTTATGCATGTCTTGATTTGTTTGATAAATGTCCAAGTAATCTTTCTGTTTGATTTCTAATAATTTTACTGGAGAACATCTTGGTGTTAGCCTGGATGTTTTCCCAGGTACATAGTGCACCATTTCAGGATATATGTTCTTCATTCAGTGCCTTATTATTATTATTATTTAATGCACAGATAATTTTCTTAATGAAAGTTTCAAATATTTCTTTATTCCATGATTTTTATTTTTAATTTTAAGGATTTACATATATGTGGTATCTCCTTTTCTTCTCTTTTATATCTATCTACTTCCCTTGAAACCTTTCTTCTCTTTTTCAATATGTTTTATTTTATTCACATTTCTCTTTTTTATATTCTGTCAATTAATGATTTTTTTCTGTGGTGTCTATTTTCTGTTATGGTCTTTATAATTTTGTCTTTATTTCTAAATTTTTTTTTCAGTTTCTTTCTTGAATTCTGCATATTTTATGGTTCTCTCTTCTATGAGTCCTCTATTTCTGTTTTGTGTTCTTTCACAACTGCTATTGCTTCCTGAAAGATTTTTTTTTAAGTTTATTTGGGAATATTATATTAAAATTTTCATCTGCTTCAAAACAAAATTTTTGATGAGTTTTCAGCAGTTGTTATAAAATTTAGTTACTTATTTTCATCCTCTGCTTGTATGGAACCAGACCAAATTTTATTTTATGTTATGCATTTTGAATCGGGTAAATTTTCCTGATCTGGTGATGAGAGGTTATTTTGGGATGGATTTGAATTGGAAAGGGGCTTTATTCAAGGCTTCTCTCCTCTGTAGCTAGGGTCAGGTATTGAAAATACAGACTCTTGATCTGGATCGCTGGCCCTCAGAGCCTGATACGATTTAGCAAGGCTCCTTCCTGCCTTTATTATTTGTTTTTCCCTGATCTCCTCATAGCCTTTAACTGACAAAGTGAGGGACTTATGTAAGTTGTTTGGCAACATTCATCAAGATTTCTCTTTACTGCTTTTATGACCTCAGCAATACTATCCTGTTTATTTGGGGAGCTGCTCTAGAAGTTTCTGTTTACTGTAAGGCCCTCTCCTTCTGAAAGTAGTTATTTGTGGGAAACTTCTGAGGCCTTTCTGGCCAACACTTCACCACTTCCTATTTTACCCTGGAGTCCCTTTCCTCCTCCTCTAGTTCTGTCCTGGTTGGTTGTGTTAAGTAGTACTTACCCAGAATCTAGAGTTTATTGATATTCTGTTTCCTAGTTTAAGGAAGATGGCCATCCGCCAACCAGGAAATGGGTCCTCACTAGACTTTGGATCTGCCAACACCTTGGTCTTGTACTTTCCAGCCTTCAGAACTGTGAGAAATAAATATTTGCTATTTAAACTATCTGATCCAGTATTCTCTTATATCAGCCCAAAATGATTAAGACAGGGTTTAACAGCAAGTAGTGAGTCGAACAATCTATTTACAGCCTTACTATACTTGATGTTTGATTTGGTATGTTGACCTTTAGTTCTTGAAATTTTTATTAAAAAATAAAAAAGTTGAGTTAACATTGCCCTATTGTGTCAAATGACTAAGGACACTGATAAAAATATTCTCAAAATAAAAATATGTAATGTTGTAATTTTAGAGACATGTGTAGACATTAGAGTCAGACGGAACACCTGGGCTTCAATCCCAGCTCCATCATTTCCTGCATTACCTTGGGCAAATTAATTAACCTATCCGAGTTCAATTTCCTCATTTGTAAAATGAGGATAATAATGCCTATCTCCTGTGTTATTAAGATTAATGAGATAACTGATATCACAGTGCATAGTAGCTCTTTTGGGCTTTGTGATTTAATAAGTGAGAGATCCTGCTTGACTTTCTTGGCAGATTTTAACCATGGTGATGTAGGCACCGTGAACACTGGATGTATTATTTTACATGTTTATTGAATGCCTTTTAGATGTTAAGGTACCATTGTAGTTGCTGATGATACAGCAGTGAATCAAAATATATGAAAATGTCTGCATTCTTAGAGCTTACACTTGTAGGACTGTATTTATTTCTTGTGAAACATCCTCAAGTAAAAATACATATTTATTGACCCACATAATTAAAAATACAAAATTCAGACATAACTGGATCTGTGTCTTCAAATTGTATTATTATGTTTCTCATTCTTCATATTTTAGTTTTACTCTCTATTAAATCTCTCTACTGACATCATTTATAGGCTAGCTCTCCCCACATGATTAAAAAGATTACTGCCAGCAGCTTTAAACTTTAGGGTTCTTATACTTAGTGACCTCAGAGGAGCCTTGTAGATGGCCTCTGATGGGCCCTATGCAGGACATGTACCTTCTTTGAACCATTTTCTGAAAAATGGAATACTTTGAATGGTTTGTTCTGGCTGTGGTCCCCTTCCTGCACTTGGGGTACAAAAGGAAACATAGGAGTTGGGGGTGTGTTTTCCCTTTAACCTCATGAAATTAATTTCCAGTAGGAAACAGGGTTACTTTTGGAGAAACCTTGAGATAGACTGTCAAATGGTTACGGTTTAGTTTAAGTGCTAAACTGTGTGTATCAAAGTTAGAGTAGGTTGATAGAGTAATTTATATTAGGACTCTGAAACTCTTGATGCTAATTCTTTGGCAGTTGTTAGTGGAGTTCTAGTTATACCTTTCTTCTAAAATACCAAGGCTATTTTTTTTTTAACTCAAGATTGAAGGTAGTCAAATTGATATTAATTTTATGAAGAAAGGAAGATCAATGAATGATACTCTTGGATTAATTTATGAGTGTAATTGCTTTTTGTTGGGACCATTATTTTCATGAATTGACATGGTTTTCATACATGTTTGTTGAATGTGCTTTTTACATGTGTAGTTTATTGGAAGATATTTGAACCTGGATATCCATAGTTAATTTCTGGTTAAATAACTAAAATTGTATGACTTTAAGTAAGTCAACTTCTCTGGGTCTTTATCTAATCTGCAAGATGGAAAGACTGTACTGGACTACAGATTAATTTATTTACCACATGTGGTGGCTACCTATTATCAATCTGGACCTGTATGTGTTGGGCATAAAGCAATAAAAAAACCCAAAAGTGTTCCCAGCTTATGGGAAATAATATTATTGTGGAGATATATTAAGAAATAAACTAGTAGATATAAATTATAATATTGAGTGGTAATATGTACTCTAAATAAGAGGAATGTAAAGTCCAAGATGGCAAGAGCTATTGGAGAAGGTCATCAAGAGGGCATGTTGGCTGGTTGACCTGCAAACCAGACCCAGACAATTGGAGGCTCTTTTCTTCCTCTCCTATCCTTGGAATGTATGTTCTGCCCACTGTTCCTAAACTGGTTGCTACTCTGAGGATGCAGCCTTGAGAAAGTAATGTGTTGAGACCATCTGGACAGTAGATGTGACTAAGCCTTATTAAAGCCTCTATATAAACTCTTAAGATTCTGTTACGTGGGTGCAGAGATTTACTCATTTTGTGGCTTTTACTCAGAACAAGCTTTATATGTAAGTTCCCTTGCTTATTAAAACTGCCACCTGCCAATCTGAATTGGTCTGCCTTTTTCTTTGGTTTCTCCTTGCCATCTGTGTATGGGGGCCAGTGCTGAATTTCACCCAGGAACTCCTGACATTGCAAACCAACAAGGGCCTTGTCTATCTTCTCTATTTCTGTATCCCAAGTACCTAGAACAGTGCCAGGGCATATGAATGCTCAATAAATATTTGTTGACTAAATGAATGCATACAAAAATCAAATTATTTGCAAGTCATCTATTGCTATTATCAAAGATGTTTATTGAAGAGATTCAGAGACTTTAGAACAACAAAATCAGTAAAAACCCTCACTAAGTTTAAAAACAAGGAAACCCGTTATGATGGTTAAATTTTATGCATCTAGGCTATGTGTTCAGTTGTTTCGTCAAACACTAGTTGGATGTTGATGCGAAGTATTTTGTAAATGTAATTAGCACCTACGATCAGTTGACTTTAAATAAAGGAGATTACTTTAAAAAAAATAAATAAATAAAGGAGATTACTTTTGAAAATATGGGTGGGCCTCATCCAATCAGTTGAAGTCCTTGAGAATGAAAACTGAGATTTCCTAACAAAGAACCAATTGTGCCTTCTTTGGACAGTAACACAGAAATATTGTCTGAATTTCCAGCTAGCCAGCCTGCCCTACAAATCTGGGACTCAAGATGCTAACATCAACTCTTGTCTGAGTTACCAGCCAGATGATCTGTTACAAGATTTGCCAGCCCACACAATCTTGTGAGAAAAGCTTTCTTAAAATCTCTCTATCTGTCTCTCTCTGTCTCTGTGTGCATTGTAGTGGTTCTGCTTTTCTGGAGAACTCTGATAAA
The DNA here is from genome assembly GCF_002201575.2 of Neomonachus schauinslandi. Classification (NCBI taxonomy): domain Eukaryota; kingdom Metazoa; phylum Chordata; class Mammalia; order Carnivora; family Phocidae; genus Neomonachus; species Neomonachus schauinslandi. The sequence continues at coordinate 33,042,685 of NC_058414.1, read as the reverse complement.
ATTGTTTTAACAACTCTTTAACTTCCTGTAATTAAATGCATTGCTAGTACATAGAGGTTTTTAAAATTTTTTAAATTTCATTTTCTTTAAATTCTGAGACTTGCAACACACTTGGGGTTAATTTCCTCTGCTAATTTGAAGGTAGTTGAAACAAATTGAAATTTTAACCTAAGATGTAATGTGGTTAACCTTGAGGCTAGTTGTACCTTGGCTATCTTCACACAATTTTTCTCTCTCCCTTTATTAATTTTCTTGATCTATATCAATGTACAACAGAGGCAGAAGGGATTCTTTGATCCAAATATAAATGAGCTTTGGAGTATGGGAGAAGGTAGATCTATGGAGGTGGAGGAGTCATGCTTTGCTAGAACCTTCTTGGGTTCTTCCTGTGTTTAACACTCAGATAGATGCCAGAAAATAATCATCAAAATGACAAAACTTTTAGATGGATGTGGGAGAAAATTGGTATATAACAAAGTCCTAAAATTATTCTTTCAACACAGCTTTCTTAGGTGAAACAGGGAATCCAAAAAACAGTAAGATTTCTGAAAGAGAAATAAATTTAAAACTTCTGACTCTAGAAATTGCAGGGGACTTTGAAAATTTATCTAGTGTCTTTCTTTACCTCTAGGCAGGTTGTATGTTTTAAGCCACATTTTAAACCCAGTTTACAGGGAATGAGAGTCCACAATTCTCCTTACCTACCCATTTTAGTATTAAGTAATTACTACTATCAAAATTTTTTCTTCTTATCTAACAATTTTTCTCTTGTTCTGGTCCAAATCAAAGTTAGAGAGAAGCTGATGATTATTCGCTGTGTGAGAGCCCTTCATGTATTTATAGATTGTTATTAAATTTGTCTCAAATCAACCTTTAATCCATTCTCTTGACCTCCTTTAATAGATCTTTTTCCAAACCCTTCAATCACCATTTGTAGTTTCTGTTAGACCAGCTTTCTTCTCCCCCCCGCCCCCCCCTCTTTTTCTGCTTACTTATAGATCACAGAGCCAGGGAAGATATTTTTGGAAGAGTAGGAGTTTGATGAAAAGATTTATGTATATGTGCAGCTTTCTTTATACAATAGATATTTAAAAACATATTTTTGCAAATTAAATGATATTTTAATACTCCTAGCAAGTTTACCTTTTTAAGGTTACAGTGGCTCTTTTTGAAAATGAATACTTTTGTTAGGTAAATGTATAAAGAGGGATGATTTCTTAAATTCAGATTTTTATGTTTACATAGAGCTTTCTTAAAGTAGAGGTCATGTCTATTATTATTACATCCTTGTCTTTTTATTCCACAGTAATTCTGCAACCAATTTCTGCTTGTGAATTATTATGTTTCAGATCTGCTTTTGAGTGCTACATTTGCATAATTAGTTCAACATTTATTTGGCACCTATGTTGAAGATATTTGTAAAAATATAAAAAATAAATCATACTCTGTTCTTAAAGAGATTGCAATCTAGAGGGAGCGATAGAATGCATGCAAATAATTAAAATATAAATTTGGAAGAATGTAAGTATTATAAATTGGGACCTCCAAAAAGGGAAAAATTATCTGGAAACAAAGAAAAAAAATTTTTTAAGATTTTATTTATTTATCTGATAGCACAAGCAGGGAGAGCAGAGGGAGAGGGAGAAACATGCTCCCCGCTGAGCAGGAAGCCTGTTGAGGGGCTTGATCCCAGGACCCCGGGATCATGACCTGAGCTGAAGGCATACACTTAACTGATTGAGCCACCCACATGCCCCAAAACAAGGAAAATTTTTGAAAGAGTTTGCATTTGAGGAGGAGTCTTGAAGATGGTGTTATCTTTGGTGTAGGTAGAAATCAGGAAGGATAACTACCAGCAGAAAGAATCCCTGGGAAGTGCAGTGGGAATGGGGAATAATCAATGAAGAATGAATTGAAAGAAAGAAGAGAAGGCTAGAAAGCTAATTCAGGGGTAGAGTGATTATTGCCTTGATGCTGTATTTAGGAATGTGGATGCGAAGGTAAAAGTTTCCTTATTTTTTTTTTTAATTTACACTTGATATAGTTGACATACAATGTTATATTTGTTGTGATCTCTCCTCTTTCATTCATGATTTTATTTATTTGGGTCATTTCTCTTTCCTTTTAATAAGTCTGGCTAGGGGTTTACCACTTTTGTTAATTCTTTCAAAGAACCAGCTCCCAGTTTTGTTGATCTGTTCTGTTTTTTTTGTTTTTTGTTTTTTGTTTTTTTAATTTCTGTATCATTGATTTCTGCTCTAATCTTTCTCTTCTCCTGCTGGATTTAGGCTTTATTTGCTGTTCTTTCTCCAGCTCCTTTGGTGTAAGGTTAGCTTGTGTATTTGGGACTTTTCTTGTTTCTTGAGAAAGGTCTGTATTGCTATATACTTCCCTCTTAGGACCACCTTTCCTGCATCCCAAAGGTTCTGAACTGTCATGTTTCTTTTCATTTGTTTCCATGTATTTTTTAAATTCTTCTTTAATTTCCTGGTTGACCCATTCATTCTTTAGTAAGATGCTCTTTAACCTTCATGTATTTGTGTTCCTTCCAAATTTTCTCTTGTGATTGCCTTCAAGTTTTAAAGCATTGTGGTCTGAAAATAAATTGGATTTTTTTTTCTTTGGCATTGAGTTGTATAAATTTATTTTTATATATTTTATATATAAACCCCTTATTAGATATATCATTTGCAAATATCTTTTCCCATTTGGTAGGTTGTTTTTTTGTTTGTTTGGTTTGTTTTGTTTTCGTTTTTTTTTTGATGGTTTCCTTTCCTGTGCAAAAGCTTGTTATTTTGATGTAGTCCTAATAGTTTATTTTTGTTTTTGTTTTCCTTGTGCCTGAGGAGACATATGTAGAAAAAATGTTGCTAAGACCAATGTCAAAGAAATGACTGCCTATGTTCTCTTCTAGGTATTTTATGATCTCAGGTCTCATGATTAGGTCTTTAGTCCATTTTGACTTTGTTTTTGTGTACGGCATAAGGAAGCTATCCAGTTTTCCCAGCACCATTTATTGAAGAGACTGTCTTCCTCATTGTATAATCTTGCCTCCTTTGTTGGAGATTAGTTGATGTCAGAGTTTTCGTTAAAGAAGATTGTAGTTAACATTATTATTATTTTTTTGGTTACCCAGAATCTGATCACTCTTGCTATTCCCTATTATGAGGTATTAGTTGGAGGCTGAGGTCTGTTTTCCACTGTGGAAACCAAAGACAGACATTTCTTATCCCCACTTGAAGTTGGAGCCACATAACCTTGACTCAGCCAATTAGAAACTCCTATGCAATTCTTTAACTTGAGGGATTAACACAAAGACGTAGTGACATATAGTGACCTATTATGTTACCAGTGTATCTGGCTAGGGTGGTGGAGAGTGTTCAGTGGTCATAGCACCAGCAGGGTGTCCTCCTCCAACTCTTCTTGTAACATGACTTTGACTGTTTTTCCCACTTTGTCACCCTCTTGGATTCTTTTCAATTTCCTGAACTTGGCTCAATGGTCTTCCACCTGATTCTAAGGACTTCCTGATAGTCTGTGTATAATACTTTTTCTGCTTAAGTTAGAACAAGTCAGTTTTGGGGATTTACAATCTAGAACCATGACTGAAACAAATACTCATCAAGAATCTTTGCACAGAACAGAGTGGAGTGGGTAGAGACAAGATGCCAGAAGGGTAGTAGGTATCTGCCATCATCTAGGTAAGAAGTGATGTCACTTGAATGAGGACAGTGACAGTTAGATTGGAAATGAATGGCTGCATATAGTAGATATGATACTGGATTTGGATATGAGGTTGAACATCCTGCATTATCTGTCACTATTTCAATACCAGGCTTGATTATCTCTGATCTCTCTGGTTAGGTGAGCATCTCATCTTTTTTTCTGCGGAACATGGACTTTCTTTCTGAAGCTCCTTTTTCAGATGAAAGTGGATTTATTTTTCTTTTCTTTCTTTTCTTCTTTCTTTTCTTTCTTTCCTCTCTTTCTTTTTCTTTCTTTCTTTCTTTCTTTCTTTCTTTCTTTCTTTCTTTCTTTCTTTCTTTCTTTCTTTCTTTCTTTCTTTCTTTCAAGATTTATTTATTTATTAGAGAGAGAGAATGAGCTGGAGGGGCAGAGGGAGAGAGAATCTCAAACAGACTCCACACTGAGAGTGGAGCCCTTTGTGGGGCTCAGTCCTACAATCCTGAGATCATGACCCGAGCCAAAATCAAGAGTCAGATGTTTATTATTATTATTATTTTTAAAGATTTTATTTATTTGACAGAGAGAGACACAGCGAGAGGGGGAACACAAGCAGGGGGAGTGGGAGAGGGAGAAGCAGGCTTCCCGCGGAGCAGGGAGCCCGATGTGGGGCTCGATCCCAGGACCCTGGGATCATGACCTGAGCCGAAGGCAGATGCTTAATGACTGAGCCACCCAGGTGCCCCAAGAGTCAGATGTTTAACTGACAAAGGTGCCCCAGGGATTTTTATTTTCAATCAAGGTTGGTATATCAGGGCATTGCAGCTAATTGACATAAAGGAGAATGTAAAGTTGGGGAAAGAAAAATAAAGGTAGTATAAGGTGAAGTGATTGATTAATCAGTAATATTATTAACTGAAATGGATACAGTGAGTTGGAACTAGTGGAGGGAAGATGAATGATTATTGGACATTATTTACCTAGTTTTGTTCCTGGTTCTAGTTCATTACAGGGTGCCAGCTGTCTATGTCTTCTTTTCTTTATTCATCCCTCCTCCCTCTCTCCCTTCTCTTTATAGAGTATTAATGAATTTCCATAGTAAAAAAATCAAGCAGTCCAGAGCATGTATAAATCAGATGTTGGGTGGGGTCTCCTGGACCATCAAGGGCTCAACAAAGTGATTTAAAACTCCAACCCATGCAATCATTTCACAACTTTCAATAAGATTTCTCTGGATGCCTGGAGTCTTTTTATTGTATTATTGTTAATATTGTCACCTTTGTGTCTAGATCCTTCTTTACATATGACTGTTCTATGCTGTATTCCCTAGAGGTTACATCAGCTTCTTCACTGTGGGCTTTTTCTTTCTTTCTTTTTTTAATATAATAACTTCACCCACATAGTATTTATGCTATTTCAGATTTTGGATGAGTTGTATGTCACCAGGAAGAATCTCTTTGAGTAATGCTGCAAACATCTCAAAATCTCATTTTAGAAATTCTTCTTTAAAATATTTCTTCTTGGCCACTTAACCACTTATGTTTGGTCACCCTCCCCCATCTTTCATTTTCCTGGGGTTCTTTCTTCTCATCCTTCATTCTCTCTTATCTGTTTGCCACCTCCCCCTCGTCTGGAATATTACTCTCCTGGGTCATGCACAGTGTTATTGCCTCATTCTGTGAAACCTTGGTATAAAACAGCATCTGTCCTCTGGGTTTATTATTTATTTCAAGTGTTTATCAGATTTTTTTCAAAAATAATTGTTTTCTCTGTAAAACAAATCCTATTGCTAGCTACTATTTTTTCTCTGTGTGTCACATACACTACACAGAAATATTATCTATTCATATTAACATATGACAAAAACCAAGTCCACATATGTAACACACATATATGTTTTTAAATGTAAATTAGATCATACCACACATATTTTGTAGCATAAATATCTCCTTAAATCAATATACATATGTTTTTCTCACGTTATAAATATACCACAAAATTTTAACTACTTATACATCAGTAGACAAGGAGATTATTTAAAAGTTTTCATTATAATAAGCAATAATTTAGTGAATATTCTTGGACATATATCATTTGCCTGTGTATATTTCTACTGGCTAGAAATGAAACTACTGCTCCATAAAAACTCAGCATTCTGATTGATCAACATACTGCCCTTCAAAAAAGATGTACCATTTTACACTCTCACCAAAATTTTTTTAAAAAGATTTTGTTTATTTGAGAGAGAATGTACACAAGCAGGGAGGAGGGGCAGAGGGAGAAGGAGAAACAGACTCCCTGCTGAGCAGGGAGCCCAGACAGGGGGCTGGATCCCATGACCCTGAGATCATGACCTTAGCTGAAATTAAGAGTCAGATGCTCAAATGACAGAGTCACCCAGGTGCCCCTTTTGCTTTTATTTTAACTTGTATTTTCTTACATATTAGTGAGGCTGATCATCTTTTCAGATATTTGTTTGTATTTCTCTTTTTGTAAATTACATGTTCACATTTTTTAATTATTATTTTTATTTAGAGAGAGAGAGAGAGAGAGACAGCATGAGCAAAGGAGGAGGGGCAGAGGGAGAGGGAGAGTCTTAAGCAGGCTCCATGCTCAGTGCAGAGCCATTGGGGAGCTGGATCCCATGACCCTGAGATCATGACCTGAAGCGAAATCAAGAGTTGGAGGCTTAAACAACTGAGCCACCAATGCACCCCTCACATCTCTTCTTTTCTTTTTTCTTTTCTTTCTTTCTTTTAAATATTTTATTTATTTATTTTTTCGACAGAGAGGGAGAGAGAGAGAGCACAAGCGGGAGTGTGGCAGAGGGAGAGGGAGAAGCAGACTCCCCACTGAGCAGGGAGCCCGATGTGGGGCTTGGTCCCAGGACCCTGGGATCATGACCTGAGCTGAAGGCAGATGCTTCAGCTCACCCAGGTGCCCCACATCTTTCTTTTATTAATTGAAGTTCAGTTTTTAAAAATTAATTTATAGAACTCCTTCTTTATTATATAATGGTATAATGCATTTGAAAATATTTTCACATAGTGTCCTATATCCTATACTTTGGTGTCAAGTAGTCTTTAATCTTTTCCTTTTTGAATCAATGTTTTTCATCTTGTTTAGGAGGGCATTCCTTTCTTTAAGATAGAAAATTTAAAAAATATATTTATTATAATACTTTTGCTCTTTGCATTTAACTTTTGAATCCAGGTAAAATTTACTTTTGCTTATATTATGACAGAGGAATCTAACATTTTTTTCCAAGTATGTGGCTGGATATATGCATACCACTTATTGAATGTTGATATATTCACCACTTGCTACAGACTGAATGTTTGTGTTCTCCCAAATTCATAGGTTGAGTTCCTAACCCCCCCGTATGATGGTATTAGGGAGTGGGTCCTTTGGGAGGTGATTAGGTCATGAGGGCACAGCCCTCATGAATGGGATTAGTGCCCTTATAAAAGAGACCCTAAAGAGCTCCCTTGCTTGCTTCCTATATGAGGTTATAGTGAGAAGATGGTCATCTTTGCACCAGGAAGCAGGCCCTCACCAGATACTGAATCTGCTAGCCCCTCGATTTTGGACTTCTAACCCAGAACTATAAGAAATAAATTTCTGCATTTATAAGTGATCCCATTTACGATGTGGTATTACAGCGTCCCAAACAGACTAAGACGCCACCCACTGATTTGAAATGTCTTTTAAAAATTTTTCTGAAATCCTTATTTTCTTTCATTGGTCTATATTTAATAATTTTGTGTGGATGCCACTTTATTTTAATTGTGGGATATGTTGGAGTAATATATTCTAAGGATCAAAAAACTATGATATTTTCATTCAATATACTAATTTTACGTTTAATAGTAGTATTATTTATTTTTTTATGTAGACTAAAAAAATCAGTATAAAATAAAATAATCTAAATGAAAATCCTGTAATATGTATTAGAAATAACCATATGAACTCATTTTTTTTTCTAATAACAAATTATATTTCCTACCTCTTTTCATGAAAGGGTGAAAAATGCTACCTCTAACAATGAGCCTATGTAGTATTATGATTTTAGTCTCTAAATACAGTTCACCACAAATAACAAGGTTCCTTAGGACTATGGCAATTTCCAGATGTGAAACAGGCAATGTAAAGGTGAGCCAAAGAGAGCTTGTTGTGCCAGAAAACAAGGAGGCTTTCAAGGCCTGATTGAGTATTGTCAAAAATAGCAGAGGAACCAACGGCTCTTGACCAAAGCTGGGGGCAATCTTACCATTGAAAGAAAAATAGCTATAATAGATTGAAACATATGGATATACTCCATAATGATTTCTGAAAAGAGAAAAGAAAATAAAAGCCTCATTTGTTGTCAGGAGAGATGACTATTACACTAACTCCTTAACATATTGTTAATTGAGAAGAAAGAATTAAGCATTTATTCTTCCATTCTGATTGGAAATGAATTTCAAGATAGCCAAATTGTCTCTGTTAAAAAGAGATTCTTTTTTTTGAATGGAAACTAATCAATACGGATTAAGGAATACAATTAAAAAATATTTCTTTTTGCAATTCATACTGAAATAATTTATTCAGGCAAAGCTTATCAGTGCATGCTGAACCATTAGGGAGAGGTGCTGAGGAGCTCAATATTTGCATTGTGACAGAGTAGTACCCTATGGATTACTTTATGATTGCAAGCAATAAAAATCTAACTTGACAATGGGGCAATCAGGCTCTAACTGCTCAAGCCCAGTGATCAACCATAGCAACACTAGCAGTGGACAACCAAATGTTTTATATCTCTGAATGTGTTGTAAGTAGAACCAGCATCACCTATTAAAGATTTCTGCCCCCAAATTAAACCTATGCTAAAAAAAGCCTGTACATCTAACTTTTATTTTTAAAGGAAATACAGGGCATGAAAAAGAAAAATTCTAAACAAGACCAAGAAAAAACAATCAAAATCCCTAGCATTGTTCCTAACCTAGGACAACTTACATAACTGTCCTAGTATGTTCAACAAGTCTGTGTGTGTGTGTGTGTGTGTGTGTGTATGGCAGGAGTGTTAGAATGAGTCCTACCCTATATTAAAAGAGACAAAAGATACAACAACCATATGCCACATGTACATCCTGCTATGATCCTTATTTGAACAAATGATCAATAAAGGCCATTTTTAGGGCAACTGAAGAAATTTGAATATGAACTGAGTAATATTAATACTTCAGTATTTGTATATTAATAACAAAATATATTAATATTTTGTTAAATATTATACTCATTGTGGCTATGTAGAAAAATGTTCTTACTTTTAGAAATTTATCCTAAATACTTTGGACAGGAATGTCTTAAGTCCTAATTTTAATGTATTATAGCAAGTAAATAAATGAATATGGTTAATATTAATTGTTAAGTTTGTGTTAAGCTTATGACTGTTTATTTAAAAATATGTATATATATTTACTTTTCTATGTGTTTGAAAATTTTTATAATAAAAAGTTGAAGAAGTAAAAACATATATAGCATATATAAATATATATATATATTTATTTTTGGATTCAAATAGACAATTAAGTCCTAGGGTATTTAATTAAGGTTTTATTTTATATTAATGTTTACTATAGTATGTCATTATATCTAATAATACACCTCTCCATTGATCAGAATTTTAAGAAAATGTTCTTTAATACTTTTATGGTTTTCTTCATGTAAGACTTGAATATTTTCTATTAGATGCTATCCTAAGTACCTTAAGTATTTAGTTGCTCTTGTCTAGTAGCAGTTGCTATTGACAAGAAGAGCAATGGCCCATAGGGAAGTTGATCTTCTTTCTGGTTATCTTGCAGGACTCTTTTTAGTGTTAAAAAAATAGCTTTGCAATTTTATACTTTTCATTTTAATGTTTTAATTATGAAATATAATGTGCATATGCAGACATGTATAAAACATAAATATACAGGGCAATAAAATAGTAATCATGAATATAACCACCTTTCAAGTAAAAAAAAATTGAAAATTGCCAGCACCCAAAACCCCCTCTCCCCCAGTGTTTGTTCAATGTCACATGTTTTGACTGATGTATTAGCCATCCCAAAATATAATTTTTTAGGCCATAATTATTTTATGATATCTGGATTTTAAGTTTTATTCATGAAATTCTAAATTAAAAGAATAGCAAATGTTAAGTTGTTGTCAGCATGAAAGAGACTTTAATATCTATAAGATATGTAAGTCTCATGGTAACCACAAAGCCAAAAGCTACACTTATGCAAAAAGATAAAGAGAAAAGAATCAAGCATACCACAATGGAAAATAATCAATTCACAAAGGAAGACACCAAGAAAGGAAGAAAGGAGTAAGGGAACTATAAAACAGCCAGAAAATAAGAAGATGACATTAGTAAGTCCTTTCCTATGAAGTACTCTAAATATAAATGGATTAAATTCTCTGATTGAAAAACAAAAATAGGTAGAGTGGCTTGATGGATAAAAAAAATAAGACCCAACTATATACTGCCTTTAAGAGACTCACTTCACCATTAAGGACACTTTGAGGTTCAGTGTGAAGGAATAGAAAGATATTCCGTGTAAGTGGAAACCAAAAGGACCAGGGGCAGCTCTACTTATATCAGACACAATAGACTTTAAGCCAAAAATGTAAACAAAAGGCAGAAGGTCATTATATAATAGTAAAGTGGTCAGTTCATCAAAAAGATATCACAATTTTAAATATATATGCATTCAACATTGGAGCCCCTAAATACATTAAGCAAATACTATCATATCTGAAAGGAGAAACAGACAACAATACAATAATAGTAGGGGGCTTCAATACACCACTTTCAGCAATGGATAGATCATTCAGACAGAAAATCAACAAGGAAATATTGGACTTGAACTATACTTTAGACCAAATGGACATAACAAACATATGTAGAACATTCCATCCTATAGCAGGAGAATACACATTTTTCTCAAGTGGACATGGAACATTCTCCAGGATAGATCATATGATAGGTCACAAAAAATGTCTTAGCAAATTTAAGAAGTTTGAAATCATATTAAGTATCTTTTCTGACAACCTTGGTGTGAAATTAGAAATCAATAACAGAAGGAAAGCTGGAAACTCAACAAGTATGTGGAAATTAAGCAATGTGCTCCTAAACAACCAGTGTCAAACAAGAGATCAAAAGGAAAATGAAAAAATATCTTTAGCCAAATGAAAATACAACATTCAAAAATTTATGGGATGCAGCAAAAGCAGTTTTCTAAGAGGGGAGTTCATATCAATAAACACCTACATTAGGAAAAAAAGGTCTCAAATAAACAGTCTAACTTTACAACTTAAGGAACTAGAAAAAGAATAAACTAAACCCAAAGATAGTATAAAGGAGGAAATAACAAAAATCAGAGCAGGAATAAATGAAATACAGACCAGAAAAACAATAGAAAAGATTCACAAAACTAAGAGCTAGTTTTTTTTTTTGAAAAGAGAAACAGAATTGACAAATCTTTAGCTAAACTAAGAAAAAGAGAATCAAATAAATAAAATCAGAAATGAAAGAGGAGTCATTACAACTGAACTGAACCACAGAAATAATTAAGATCATAAGAGATTACTATGAATAATTATATACCGGTAAGTTGGATAACCTAGAAGAAATGGATAAATTCCTAGAAACACACAATCTACTAAGACTTAATCATAAGTAAATAGAAAATATGAACAGACCAATAATAAGGAAGAAGATTAAATTGGTAATCAAAAACTTCCCAAAAAAGTGAAGCCCAGGGCCATATGGTTTTCCTAGTGAACTCTACCAAACTTTCAAAGTAGGATGAATTCCAATCTTTCCAAAATTCTTAAAAAAATTAAAGAGGAGGAAATACTCCAAACATTTTATGTGGTCAGCATTACCCTGATACTGAAGTGAGGTAAGGATACTACAGGAAAGCCACAGACAAATATTTATGATAAATATAGATACAAAAATTCTCAACAGAAATATTAGCAAACTAATTTAACAGCACATTAAAAGGGTCATACACTATGATAAATTATTGCTGGGCTACAAAGATGGTTCAACATACACAAGTCAATAAATGTGATATGCCACAATAATAGAATAAAAGATAAAAATCATATAATTGTTTTAATAGATGTAGAAAAAGCACCGGATAAAGTATAACATCCTTTCATGATAAAAATGCTCAACAGAGTATAGAAAGAACATAACACAGGAAAAGCCCACAGCTAACATTTTACTCAATGATGAAAGGCTGAAAGCTTTTTCTCTAAGACCAGATACAAGACAAGGGTGCTCACTCTCACCACTCCTATTCAACATAGTACTGGAAGTCCTAGGCTGAGCAATCAGGCAAGAAAAAGAAATAAAAAGCATCCAAATAGGAAAGGAAGAAATAAAATTAGCTTTCTTTGCAGATGACATGATCTTTCATATAGAAAATCCTAAAGACCACACACACACGCACACACACACACTGTTAGAACTCATCAGTGAATTCAGGAAAGTTCAAAGATACAAAATGAACATACAGAAAATCAGCTGCATTTCTATATGCTAACAATGAAACAACTGAAACAGAAATAAAACAATGCAATTCACAATAGCATCAAAAGCAGTAAATTACTTAGGGATAAGTTTAACTGAGAAGGTAAAAGATCTGCACACTGAAAACTCCAAGAAGTTGATGAAAAAAATTGAAGAAGACACAAACAAATGGAAAGATATCTCGTGTTCATGGATTTGAAGGATGAATATTGTTAAAATGTCCATGTTACCAAAAACCATCTATAGATTTAATGCAATCCCTATCAAAATTTCAATGGCATTTTCCACAGAAACAGAAAACAAAAGTCCTAAAATTTGTATGGAACTACAAAGGCTCTGAATAGCTGTAGCAATCATGAGAAATAATAACAAAGGGGGAGGCAGCGCACTTCCTGATTTCAAAGTACGCTACAAAGAAAGCAATTATAAACAAAATTTTATGGTGTTGCCATAAAAATAGACACATAGACACGTGGAAGAGAATTGAGAGCCCAGAAATACTCTTGCATACCTGGCCAACTATTTGACAAAGATCTAAGGATATGCAAAGGGAAAAGGATAGTCTTTTCAATAAATGGTGTTGGAGAACTGGATAACCACATGCAGAAGAATGAAAGATCCCTATCTTACACCACTCACAAAAATTAATTCAAAATTGATTAATGACTTAAACATAAGACCTGAAACTATAAAACTTTCGGATGAGAACAAAGGGAAAAAGCAACTTGATATTGATCTTAGCAAAGATTTTTTGGATATGACCTCAGAAGCACAGACAACAAAAGCAAAAATTTGTAAGTGCATTTACATCAAACTAAAAAGCTGCACAGTTTTAAAAAAATCAATAAAATGAAAAGGCAGCCTATGGAATGGGATAAAATATTTGCAAATTATGTATCTGAGAAGAGGTAAGTATCCAAAATGTATAAAGAACTCATACAACTCAATAACAAAAAAACCCCAAGCAATTAAAAAACGGACAGAGGAACTGAATAGACCTTTCTTTGAAGAAGACATTTAAATGGCCAACAGATATAGAAAAAGGTGCTTGGCATTACTAATCGTCAGGAAAATGCTAATTAAAACCTCGGTGAAATATCACTTTGCTTCTGTTAGAATCTCTATCATCAAAAAGACAAGAGATAACAAGTATTAGTGAAGATGTGGAGAAAAGGGAACTATTGTGCATTGTTGATGGGGATGTAAATTGGTGAAGCTGCTATGGAAAACAGTATAGAGGTTCCTCAAAGATTAAAAATAGACCTACCATCTGATACAGAAATTCCACTTTGGATATAAAAACAGGAAGAGCTATGTGCACCCACATGTTCATTCCAACATTATTCACAATAGCTAAGATATGGAAATAAACTGTGTTCATCATCAGATAATGTGACAAAGATGTGATGTGTATATATATATATATTATATTATATATATAATATATATATATTATATATATAATATAATATATATATAATATATATATTATATATATAATATATATAAAATTCAGCCATGAGAAAGAAGGAAATCCCGCCATTTGCAACAACATGGATAGAACTTGAGAGCATCATACTAAGTAAAAAAGTCAGAGAAAGACAAATACTGTCAAATACAAATCACTTATATGTGGAATCTAAAAAGCCAAACTTCTAGAAACAGTAGAGTGGTAATTACCAGGGATTAGAGGATGGGGGAATGGGTAGATGTTGGCCAAATGGTACAAACTTCTAGTTACAAGATGAATAAATTCTGTGGATCTAATGTACAGCATGGTGATTATAGTGAATAATACTGAATTATATACTTGAAAGTTGCTAAGAAAGTAGATCTTAAATATTATCACCACAAAAAATAATTATGGGACATGATGAAGGTGTTAGCTAAAACTATGACAGTAATCATTTTGTAATATTTAAGTGTAATAAATCAAATTGTACACCTTAAAATTACACAACATTATATGTCAATTTTATCTCAGTAAAGCTGGGAAAAAGACCCATTTGAGTCAAGGATGAAGGTAGAAAATTGGAAAGGGTAATTATCTTCTGAATCTGAACAATGTCAGTAGTTACTAGGAAAAAATCGTGATGCCTTTTTTTTTTTTTTGATTTGTTGGTGGGAGAGAAGGATGTTAAAGAAAAACTAAGTGAACACAAAATCATACTTTATCACCATATTTCCATACCAAGAAAACATGCTAAGTGAAATAACACAAAAGTGCATGCAGTCTAAACTGGAATTACTGACAAGTATTGAAAGTACCCAGAACAGGTACGAAAACCCAACCACCCCAGCAATGTTTTCATAAAATTAGAGAAAGGGAATTCTTGTCTCCCTTCCTAGTAGCCTGGTCTGCATGAAATAAGGAGCACCTTGAAGGTAGATTTGACATGAGGTCCTGGAACTGCCCGATCCAATGTTATCACATCTGAAGACAGAGGAAGTGTGACTTATGGAAAAATCAAACTTCTTACAGTGCTAGGAGGTTTACTTTTCACCCAGCTGTCTTGAGTTCTGAGAGTTTGAGGTTGGCAGGCATTAATGTCAGGGAGAAGTGAGAGGCACAGGTAACTGGCCGTAGGTGTGTGCAAGGAATTTTTCCCCAATCATGCTCCTACATCAATCAGCATTCCCCAAGGATGGCTGCCGGCAAATTTGGCACTGAACGAATCCACGTGGTGGAGAGGAGGTAGGAAGACTCACATGGATTCTCATTTTTCTGGATTATGAGTTGGGAGAGGTTTCATTCTATATTATGAAGGTAGATTGACCTTTTCTGATACTTTTACAGAAACATTTAGGCCTTATTTCTCTACTGGACTTAACCTCCAACTCCCTTAGAATCTATAGAGTCACAGATGAATGGGGAAGGACCTGGAAGACTATTTACAACCCTTTTTTTTTGTTTTGTTCTCTTTCTGTGTTCTTGAAAATGTTTAAGGATATCATTTGATGCTAAATTAATTTTTGGGATAGTCTGCTTTTCACAGAGTGATTTTAGCCAAAGAAAGTAATTTTTTTTGGTGTTTCTATTTCAATAATTATGATGTAATGTTTGTAATGACTATTTCACAGGGATGATGCGGGACTCAGTTATAAAATGCTTTAGCAATTCCAAAAGGGAGGACATCAAATTATCATTTTTTTCTTACTAGTATTGTTTCCCCAATGCCAATAAATGTATTTTATCATATTAAAAAAAAAGAATAGCAAATACAGGACATTTTCTCCCTTGCTTCAGCTCATTTATTAGTTTCTTCTGGTAGAAATATATTACATTAAACTATAATTTTTTGGTATCTTTTTCACAACTTTTTCTTTATGTATGTATATATATATGTACACATATATACATGTACATGCATATATAGAGAGAAAAAATTATAAATATAAATAATTAAGTATACATGTCAAGTGTTTATAAGTTAATTTGAAAAATTTTGGTTTCTGTAGTATACATTTTCAGGTTTTGGTATTAATTAGATGCACTTACTTTTAAAGTCTTTCTATGAGAGGTGGATATTCAGTAATTTGTCAACTCAGTGTAGAAAGCCATAAATGCCACTGTTGAGTATAATTCTCAAATATTTGACCTTCATAAAAGTTACACTCTATTTTCCTAGGACACAGATATTTTAAAGTTAAATTTTTCTTTTTCGTTAGCAATTTCCAAAAATAAATCACAATAAACCACCCACTGTTAGAACAAGGTCATCTGGATTAATCAGATTTAAATGGGAGGCAGAGCTGAGGAACATTTTGTGAATTGTGAAGAGGTTTTGTAATCAAGACATAAACACTAAATTCTATAGAACTTCTTAAGAACACAAGAATCATTATTTTGATTTCCTCCTTTCCAATAGTCTCATTAAGATGCAAATATATGGTACTTAATATTTCCTAATTATAACTTATTAATCAAATATTTAAAAAAGCCACATTTTAGGAATTTGCATGTAGGTATTAATCTTGGTTTTGCTGAAAATAAAAGGGGAGCACTCATAGATAGAAGGAGTAACTCAGGTTTGCTTTCACATGTCCAGGGTAGAAAGCCTTCCTGGTGGGGAGGGCAGCAACAGAAAATTTTGGCCCATGGAAAGTTAGAGGAAAAAATAAAGTTAGATAGAACAAAGTGTTGAGTTCACTCTTCATCTACATGGAAAGTGAGAGTAGACATGTGCTGTTTGCTTATCTACAGGAACGAAGAAGTTGTTTCATAAAGCAATGCTTGTCAAAGATTTTTTTCCACCAAAATATCCTCAGAGGAAGAGATTGAACTGAGTCTGTGACTGTAGCTCAAAGCTCTCCAGGAATGGGAAAATTGATTTAAAATGTTAAAATATGTTGTATTCAACTCTTAAGTGTATCCATGTTTACATTTTATTTAAAAAGTTTTTTATTATTTGCTTTATTTGCTTCCAGGTAGAACTGATTTTCTGAAAAGATATGGATTTATCCTGTAGCTTTGAGAACCCACCCTGGAATACCAATCCACGTGAGGTGTGCATTTTCCAGTTTGTGATGCTATTGTTCTCATTGCCCAAAACAGCAATAACCAACATTTATTAAATGTTTAATATGTTCCAGATACTATTCTAAGCCCATTAAGTATATTAACTTATCCTACCCTAGCAGTGATGGATAGGGTTCTTAACTTTTTATTTAGGTTGTGGGTATTGGGAATTGCTGTTATATAATGGAAATTTGCACAAATAAAGAGTAATGGTGAGATATCTTGATGACTTTGATAACTTTTCACAGTTTGTCAATTCTGGCCTTGGCCTACCCTAAAAAAGAGGGTTTGTATTGCTTGTGTAAAGCAATTCAAATTGCTCAATACTAGCAACAATTCTGGAATAGATATATGTATAAGTTAAATCTTACATGTCAACTTCTGAGTTAAGATTTCTTATCAATTTTATATCTTCTGATAAAGATCAGCACATTTGGTTTCTGTTACTTATATATAAAATACTTGATTGGGTGTAAATTTAGTAACTAAATACTGACATTTGGCAAATTTCTGCTTCTGAATTGCTTTGTTTTGATGCTATTTTATCTTTATTGTTTAGTTTGGGTCAAGTGGATTAGCTGGGGCAAATTTGGGGAGAAGTTAAGCTTAATGTAATTAAAGTGATGTTCCATTACTAAAGTTTCCCCATAGCAAGAAGCGTAGATCTAATGGAGCCAAATGACTTAACCAAATGAATTGTACAGTACGTGGCAACAAGTTTGCTACATAGAAACATTAACTTGCTTATTTACTGCAGGTTTAGTTCAGTGTGCACATAGCTCGTTATTAGGGGTCAATGGCTCTGAATGCGCTCACAGTAGAAAAATGGCTTTCTTACTAATTGAGCTTTTTTTTTTTTTAAGATTTTATTTATTTCTTTGACAGAGAGAGAGAGCACAAGTAGGGGGAACAGCAAGCAGAGGGAGAGGGAGAGGGAGAGCAGGGAGCCCGATGTGGGGCTCGATTCCAGGACCCCGGGATCATGACCTGGGCTGAAGGCAGCTGCATAACTGACTGAGCCACCCAGGTGCCCCACTAATTGAGCTTTTTTAAAAGCATCCTCAAGAGATAGTAAATGCGTGGGTAGTTTAAGGAGTTTTATATATGGGTAACTGTTTTGTAAGACTGGTTTAATATAGCAAAAATCTCAGCTGAGATTTTTAGATTACAGCAGAGAGAGTATGCCAAAGAAATTGTAACCTAAATGAATACTCTCACCCCCTTAAAGTCATTAAAATGCATTATATATTTCCATTTTGATATAAATACTTAAAAGCAACTATTTTTTTATGCCTCTGATATTCAAAAACCTCCTTAGAAGTCCCTAAAGATGTAGTGTTGGTATTCATGGCAAATTTCGTACTAGAGCAGAATCCATTATTCGTTGTTGATACGGTCATGCCGTATTTGGTTATGTTTTCCCTTGATTTTAATGGATATCTTATAATGGTAAATTTTGAAGGGACATTCAAAGCATGGAGAGGTTAAATTGGCATTGAGGATTCAGCAGTAGAATCTGGCACAAAGTAAGAGATCAACAAATTTACCAAGTTCTAGGTACCATTTGAGTCATTGGAGGTTCTGTGGTGAACAAATGGGCACAGTTTCCTGACCTCTTGAAGCTCATATTCTGGTGGAGAGAGACAGGTGATAAACCATAAAGTAAAACATATTCTATGTCAAATAGTGTAAGGATGGTAGAGCAAATGAACCAGGAAGGAGGATATAAAAGTTCTGGGGAGTGTGCAATATTATTTTATTATTTCTTTCTTTATTTTTTAAAGATACTTTATTTATTAGAGAGAGACAGAGTGCGTGAGCATGAGCAGGGGCAAGGGGCAGAGAGAGAGGGAGAAGCTCCATCTCAGGACCCCGGGATCATGACCTGAGCCGAAGGCAGATGCTTAACTGACTGAGCCACCCAAGTGCCTCAGAAGTGTGAAATTTAAATAGAGAGTTTAGAAATGGCCTCCTAGAGGTTGCCATTTTAGCAAAGGTCTGAAGGAGGTGAGTGATCTTTGCGAATAGCTGTAGGAAGGCATTTCAGGCACAAGGAACGGCAAGTAAAAATGTCCTGAGGCAGGCACTTGGGCAGCCTTTTCCAGGAATAACCAGGCAACTCTGTGTCAGGTGTGGGTGAGTGAGGGAACAAACAGTAGCAGAAGATGAGATCAGAGAGATAGTAAGTGGGGATTTTTATGACACGTAGGGATTTTAGGCTGTGTGAGAATTTTCCTTTGTTTTGAGTAAAATAGGAGGCTATTAGAGGGTTTTGAGCAGAAGAGTAAATAATCTTACTTACATTTTTATAGAATCACCGCAACTTCTGTGTTGGAAAACACTCTGGCTTGTGTTTTGTTCTCCCCTCTATAGGAGAGGGGTTCAGATAGGTCAGATGAGAGATAATGGTGTTGCGGACAATCACGGAGAAAAATGTAGGATTTGGGACCTAGTTTTCAAGAGAGTATGAGAAAGATTTGCTCATGGATTGGACGTGAGATGTGGGAGAAGGAGTCAAGCGTGGATTATTTGGGTTAAGTCCTTGAATGGTTGAAGCAGCCACTGATCAAGATGGGAAGATTGTAGAAGATTTGGGGAAGAATACAATATGTGATCAAGCTCTCCTGGTCCTGTAGGAATTCACCAGGAGAGAACAAGGTTATGGAAGTAAAGCTGTTCTGGGCAAAGGGATCATTATGTGCAACAACAATGCACCCTGACAATATTTTATTTGGGAAGTGGTGAGATTTTCAGTGTGGTGTAAGCAGTATACAGGAGGGGTTGGAAGACTGGCCAAATCTAGCATACTGTCTATTTTTGTCTGGACCATTAGCTGTACAAAATGGGAAAAATCAAAAGAAGAATAATATCCTGTGACATGTGAAAATTAGATGAAATTTACATTTCAGTATCCGTAAGTTAATATTTGCTCAGAATGTGGCCATACTCATTTGTTTACATATTGTGTATGGCTGTTTTTTCACTAAAATGTCTGACTTGCATAGTTAGGGCAGAGACCATATGGCCTGCAAAGGTGAAAATATTTACTCTCTGGCCCTTTTGGGGAAAATTTTGCCAGAGTCAAAAGGGAGCATTATTTGGAAGCAGATTGTGAAGTATCTTGGGTACTTTGCCAAGGAGTTGCGACTTGATTCTGTAGGTAACAGAAAACCATCAAGAGTAACTATGTTCCTAAAAATATAACAAATAATACAGGAAAAAATCTTAGTCCAACATTATTCCTAGATGGAAAACAAACACGGAGACAGCAGGTGACTTGCCTAGAGCTTCCCAGCACTTCAGTGCAAAGGTGAGGACTATAGGGTCTTTGCTCCTAGAATCACAGTTTTATTCCTGTTTCTCATCATCTACTGTGGAACCGCTTTAATTCAAGGAAGTTCTTCCAAAAATCTTGTAGGATACATATGTCTGCTATAGAATGCCAAGAGAAATATTAGAGTTTACTGTTTTATCCTAACCTACCTATATATTTATTTCATAATCAATAAAATTTGAGAAAAGAAATTTCATAAACTTTCATGACAATTAAAATGAAAATTGAGCCATTATTTTAATAAAGTTTGATCCTGGACAAAGCTGAAATAGGTTGAAATTTGGCACTCGCAATTCTGCCTGTTTTTATTGGAATAGTCTCATTTGACTCATTATTCCTTCTTCCCATCCTATTTCCCCTAAGCTATGAAAAGGAGAGTGTTAGTGATAGGCCTGTAATAGAGTCTTTAATTATTGTCATGGATTCTTAAAATTAATAATTGGGGCATATCACTAAATCTAGGTACTGTTGAGTGGAGGAGATTTTATGGATTGACAAATTATTCCAGGGAGTGAGCCAAGGAGAAGCAATAAGAATGATTCCTTTATTGCCAGTGCTGTGGTTATATATATGTGAGCTGGAAAACCCAACCATGGGGAACAGGATGGGGTCACAAACAGGTAATAAATGGAAACAGGGGAGTGTTATAGCAAACTGAGGTGGGGCACAATTCCAGGGAGGAATGCAATAAAAGCAAGAGAGTAATACACTTAGCGATCTCTCTCAGGCCTGATGCTGACTAATGGTGGATGCTGAGAGAAACTTCTTGATCTCTTTTTTTCTAAAGAAAAACTGGACTCTACCTTCATAATTTGAGAAAAGAAGTGATGCAGCATCCTCTCATGAATCAACTTAATTCCAGCTAACTTACGGCTCTCATTCAGTTCATTGTTTACAGGTTGTGTTTACCATTCTGATTATTTCTCAGTTGACCTGAGAAAAATACTACCAATGAATCTTATTGAGTAGAGCTGCTAAACTTCAGCATTCTGTTTGGACATAAGTCATGGGTATGCATTGCTGCAATAGCTGCCTGGATATGATGGAAAGTAAATTGCTGCCTTCTGCCAAGTATATTAGAGCTTGATTTGTCCCTTTGAGTATATCAAATGTAAATGTGCATAGAACGCATTTAAAGAAAGCTGAAATGGAACCCAGTGATCCAGTATTACCAGCAAGTCTCTTCTGGAATTACACAGAGGATGTTTATGGAAACCACTGCGGTGTACTCAGATGAAGCTGTATTTGAGGGTAGAATATATACAATTGACAGTCTCATGGGCCACACAATACTTTTCGTTGTAGATTCTATTTCCAAATTGAACAAATCTCATACATGTTAAATGGCTGCAACATATGTGGCAGCTTAAAAAGCCATGGCTTTGCCACTGCGGATGTTCTGTAGAGGTTTTAGGAGATGGTTTTGGATATTGATTCAGTTTGAGATAATGTTCCCCGATGATCATCTCGATGATGAAAAAGACTTGTTAACCCAAACCATGACACTAGAGGGAGCTCTCTTCCAGAAATCACTGTTGAGAGGATAATAAAGCTATAAGTAAAGAAACTTAATGGAATAATTATTCGATCAGAACACCATAATCATTGACAGTACTAGGAGAGGCTCTGTGCCCCCACCAACGACGGACTATCAGATATTCCAGTCACTACTGAATCTGATGGTTTTAAAGGCCAGTGGCCACCAGTGTTCAAGGGTTGGGTTGGGAGGGTACACTTACGGGAACAAAATGATAATTCTAAATTATGGCAGGTTGTCTCTAGACAGGGAGGCTTTAATTGTTTTCTAACAGCCCAGGTATCATGGATACAAAATGAATTTGTCTCCCATTCGTAACTGATTTGGGTAAGACGGATGATGAACACACCGTGTTTACCTTTCAGAGGTGGAAAGTGATGTTAGAGAATGTTACATGGAAATCTGTGTCTGTAGATACCTGGATGCTGGTATCTAGGATATGGTTATATCAAAAACCAAATGGAATCTAGAATGCCCCAAATAATGCCTTCTAAGTCACCATCCTAGTCATTGGGAATGTGTGGTACATGGGAAAATGTTGTTTCTGTTGTAAAGAAACAGAGAACGACACTATAATTTTAACTCCTTTCATGGTGCATTAAATGTAATTTTAATCTTTCTGCCAAAGCTGTATAGTGTAACAAATGACTAGTTAATTGATAGAATTATACTGTGATTAGAAAATATTTTGAGAGGTTGATTTGAAGCCCACAGAAGATATGCATGGAAACAAATTGGTTGGAAATATGAATGAATTTAGGCTTATTTTAGAAATAATCATACACAATTAAATAGCATCATTAAAACATATAAATGATTCAAATAACCATAGGTGATAGAGGAAAATGAGTAATCAGAGTGATAAGAGAATATTAAAAGACCTGTGAAGAAATATGGCCATAATCACATGCTTGGGAGGAAATTCCTATTCTCCTTTGGATGAGCTGAAATTATGGTAGTTGTCAAGATGTTAGTAGGCTTATTCTTCTGTATAAAATATTGTAAGACAAATAATAAAAAAGGTACCTGAGGAATATGTGTTAAGGACGATTTAACTGAAGTCAGAGTGTGGACTGGAAAGGAAAATGTTAATCTCAGACCTGCAAGTCATTTTCTCCCTTTGCTATGAGATGCCTCTGGAAGGAAAGATATATCAAAAGCCTTTGTGAACATTATAAAGATAGAACTCCTGACAAACACGGTAATGTTATTTACTAGCAGGAGAATTCTTATACATGAGTACTTTAGTACATGTATGTGGTCTAAGATTGCTTGTATAAAACCTGGAAATGTGTCAATTTATGGGGCATGGCTACCTGGAAAATATCACATAAGCTATGTAACCATCTGTATAGAAAATTGGAGATGTTTCATAACAGAAGTGCCTTTTTTTAAGTGTAAGCAATGCTTCTGCATGCAACATTTGTAGCTCATGATTGAATCTAGACCAGAGCAGATATTAATGCAGCCACAAAAGGACCTGGGAGTGGTGTTGGTTATTCCAGACTTCTCCATCCTTCTCTTTTCTCATGATTTCCTGTCTCCTTGAAATTATTTGTATGGTTTAATTCTGGATAACATCTGTGATCCTTGTGACTCTAATTTGAAATCTCAACCCTTTGATTTCATTTCAAACTACATCCTTCAATGCTGAAGATTTGCCACTATAACCCTTGTAATCCACCAAACCTGTCCTCTTTACTTTAGAGCCTTAACAAAACTTGCCTGCCCCTTGATCCAAGTTCTCTAGACCTTGCTCTCAACTGGTAAATTGATCATTAATAATTAATATTCACTTTTATTATTATTAATTTTTTAAAGATTTATTTATTTGAGAGCAAGAGAGCGTGAGTGTGAGTGGGGGGAGGGGAAGAGGGAGAGAATCTCAAGCAGACTCCCCATTGAGCGGGGAGCCCTGTTGTGGGACTCAATCGCATGACCCATGAGATCATGACCTGAGCCGAAATCACCAGTTGGATGCTTAACTGAATGAACCAGCCAGGTGCCCCTTTATTATTATTATTTTTTATTGTGAGTATTCTATGATTAAAGAAACTGATCTGGAGTCACTTGTTTTATCACAGAATCATAGTGACAGGATGTGTTATTTTCTGGTTCTCTTCAAGTGGAGGTGATTCCTTTTACCTTTTGAACCATTCATGTGACTTTTCTAATGGCTCCCCTTGACACAGTTTTGAAATAAATTCTTTTTGGTTAATATGTCTTATTTCTACAGTTAGGACAAAGGTATGTCACTATTTTCAACACCTCCCGCACAGTGTTTAGCAGAATATATTTTCTGTAGAGGCACTTCATGAATATTTGACAAATTAAATCAAGTGGACAGATAGGCCTTTTGGTTTTTCTCAAACTAGGAGAAATTGTCGTGATAACATTATTAGCATAAATAGGCAAATTCTACTCTGGTTTATTTTCTAAGATCCCACCCTTAGGAGAAAAGATGAAATGTCTTTCCTCTTTTACATTTTCTTTATTGTGAAGAAAGAGACAAATGTTTATTTTTCTTTTCAGTGGGGGTGGGGAACGACTTCAAGGAGTTTTATTGAGTCTGTCCAGCGGGTTTCAGATAATTCCTGAATTTGCCAGTAATCAAAAATATGAGAGAAAGGAGAAATTAGTGAATTAGAGAAATTAAGAAGCCTATTATGTATTACTGATTTGATGAATCAGTTGCTGAGGTTTAACGAAAAGTCACTGAAAAGGCAACAGTGGGGAAAATTGGCATTTAGAGAAACTTGTAATTTGCTTCTTCCTAAGAAACATTCACATTGAGGTCCAATTAAAATCAAAATAGTTTTTATTGGCAGTTCATTAAGCCCAACAGATGGTCAGTGATTTCTGTTGAGGGAGTTAGAGTTTACAAATGAGGATTTTAATGAGTATTTAGATACTTGAGTACC
Source organism: Neomonachus schauinslandi (assembly GCF_002201575.2). Taxonomy (NCBI): domain Eukaryota; kingdom Metazoa; phylum Chordata; class Mammalia; order Carnivora; family Phocidae; genus Neomonachus; species Neomonachus schauinslandi. The sequence continues at coordinate 33,018,121 of NC_058414.1, read as the reverse complement.
TCCTCTTAACAGCACCTCCTATTTCTCCCCCGATCCAGTGATGTACAAAAAGTCCCATCTAGCAGCTCGGCACTGTTAGAGGAGCAACGGATGTGAGATGTTCAGAGGTCGGAACCTTTGGAGGTCGGGGCCATTACATGAAATGCTGGGAGAAAACAGTCAACCATTAGTACTTTCTTGCTTCCTCCCATCACTTTTTCTCTGGCAGTTAGGCCTAAGTTGGGATCTTTGATCTATTCATGACGACAAATAGACATGTGGGGAAAAAAAAGGAAACAATATGTTAAGAGGATTGTCTTTACTTTCTCTTCTGAAACCATTAATAAAACTCAACAAGTATAAAAGCAGCTTCGTTAGGAAAATAATTTATCATATGCAGCCTTAGGCTTTTGGAAATAAAAAAAATTTCTTCTTGGAGCACCTGGATGGCTCAGTCGATTAAGTGTCCGACTCTTGATTTTGGCTTAGGTCATGATCTCAGGGTCGTGAGATGGAGCCCCATGTTGGGCTCCACGTGCTGGGCATGGAGCCTGCTTAAGATTCTCTCTCCCTCTCTCTCTGCCCCTCCTCCCCCCACCCACTCACACACGCAGTCTCTCAAAAAGATATAAATAAAATAAAATAAACTCCTTCCCTTTTTTCTAAGAATTCACAATATTTTTGTGAAATAGATGTACATCACATACTGCACATCATTGAACAGGGATGTTGGTGTGGGCTGTTGTTTAAATGGGTCATATTCTCACCCGCTGTTTTGCTGGCCACAGACAAAGGGAGTTGTCGGTATGTTTGTGTTTTCTCTATGTGGATACAACATCAATACTAATTATTAAATTTTCTTTTCTTGATTTCCTGAAAAAAAAATTAATAGAAAGACTTCCTTTGTCAATACATCTCAGAGCAGGATATTTCCCTTTCTTTAGAAAATGATTTTATGTCAGGATCATTTCTGGGAGGCTCATCAAAGTTTAATGTGATATGTTCGTTTTTTTATTCTAGAAGTTGGTATTTCAATACTACGGTGTAATACTCGAAAGGCCCTAAAATTTAGTCTCAGAGTAGTGTTGTGATAAAGAAAAAACTATGACCAAAAAATAATTTCATGAAAACTGAAGTTTTTTCCTTGAATACCATGAAAAACAGTGATTTTACTCATGCTAGTAATAACTCAAACTCTTCTTGCTTTCTTAATAATTATTTTTTGTTTCTTCATACAAGTTTTAATGCTATTTAGATGATAAAACTCTTTTCACAGGATTACTTCGTGTATCGGTACACACTTAAAGGAAGGAAGGAAAGATCATTTTCTAGTCATGTCCCAAAAACTTGATGGCTGGGTGACACCAGGAAGCTTATGACTAGTTTCCTTGTTTCCAGTCTTATTAATTCAGTATCTTCTAAAAAACAAATGATGACAAACAAGCAAACAAACAAAAAAACCCAAACAAAAACAGACTTGCTTAAATACTGTTTTTATCAGATTGTTTCTAGCTCAGAAGCTCAGTGAGTGACTCTATTTCATGTTGTGTTAGAACTGAATTTTTCTATGTGGATTTTAAGTCTCTTTTTACATTCTGGCTACACTGGTAGCTCTCAAATTCATTTTCTCCAGACTGGTCTCTGTATGGTTTCATGAACATGCCGTATGTATTCATTCTTTCACGTCTTTAATAACGGTGTTCCTTTGTTCTGGAATTCTGTCTCCTCTCCTGCTTGTTTCCAACTAAAAACTACCAACGTCTTGAAATCTTTCCTGACAACTCCAGCACTTTTTGAACCCTTTATTTAACTTCCTAGTACATTCACATTGAATTACACAAGAAGTTTTAATTAATGCAACATTTCATTTATCTGTTCTTGTTGCAAATGATTATTTTCACAAGAGTGAGTTTTCCAGATGATGAAAACACTGAAATGTCTTCATTTTTGTCTAGTTTTGCATGAAATCTTTCTGCAAAGTATTACAAACATCTCTGCCTAGTTACATAAAGAATACGGAGCATACTTAATGACAATTCAGGATCATTATTATGAACATCAATTATTACACTATGCTATAATACAGTATATACCAAGGTGTAAAGGGCTATTTGATCTATATAAACCTTCTTCTGAGTTTACATTTTCTTCAGTTTTTTCTCTTGATAATAGACTTTCAGGTATCATCTTCTCCGGGGCCCATATTTCTGCCTTCATAATAAAACTACATTTTCCCATCTATCTATTCTAACACTTTTGGATGGAACGGACCTTTCTTGTGGGTGGCAAGTGCTCTGCAGAGTGTTCAAGATAGCACATCATCTTAATTTCTAGGGCCTTGAGCCAATTCATCTGAGCCCTCACCCACATCAGGAGAATAATTTCTTACATTTTCCAATTTCTTACATTTTCCAATGGGGTGTCCCTTTATGTCATTCTGACAACCAGAGAGAATGGGCAAGTGGTCATAGAAGCATTTATTTTTTACTGTCAACAAACTTGTGTATCTTCGAGGTCTTGATCTGACTTGCCTGGTCTCCAGTTGCAACTGAGATGAGTATAAATTTGCTATTTTTTAATAATATTTCATGTCTTCCTATCTTCGATGTGATAAGAATATAAAAATGTCTTTTGGACATTTACCATAAAATTGGTTCATTCTGAAAAATGATGATGAAAAATGATAATGCTTTATGTTTGTATCTGCTTTACATGGCAGAAGATTTCTCATACATTACCAATCTAAGTCTTATAATCATAAGACATAGTAATTTCTGATACATTCATTCGACAGATGAATAAAGGGAAGTTTAGAGAGAGAAAGAGGTTAAGCTGCTGGTAAGTAGGCTTCAAACTCAATTCTTTTGACCCCGATTCTGGTGGATCCTCATCTACTACTTCACCCTTTGAGCAAGGCATTGTGCTAAACTTTAAGAAGTCCTTTGCTGACTCAGAATGGGTAGAATGAACACAGAATACGTATTTAGAATGTGGTAAGTGCTTTGTAGAGGTGTGGCAGTGTGGTGGAAATTCAGAGGGTGTGGTGTGGTGTGTGTGTGTTTGTGCGCGTGCATACACATGCACATTTGTGTGTGTCTGAGTGCTTGCCCAAAGCAAAACGTATCAGAAGGTCATTGACATTTATTAGGAAGATGTATCCTAAGAAATAGACCTTGGTATAAGTATGAGATGGAATAAGATGGCAGATAAAGCCATAGGTTCGGGAAACAAAGAGTTGTGCAGTAGGACTCATACAAAGTACACCTAGGGCACCTGTGCGGGATAAATGGAGACTTAAGGTATCATATCAAGGAGGGTTGTGATTACCATGCTGAGGACTGTGTCCTTAAAACTGTTTCCCGGGGGGGCGCCTGGGTGGCTCAGTCATTAAGCGTCTGCCTTCAGCTCAGGTCATGATTCCAGGGTCCTGGGATCGAGCCTCGCATCGGGCTCCCTGCTCGGCGGGAAGCCTGCTTCTCCCTCTCCCACTCCCTCTGCTTGTGTTCCCTCTCTAGCTCTCTCTCTCTCTGTCAAATAAATAAATAAAATCTTTAAAAAAAAAAAAACCGTTTCCCGTAGATGGGGGGGCTTGGTTTAATTGTGAGGGATGGAATTAGACATAACATTATAATGAATTTTCTTCTTTGGTTGAAGAAAAGGTGGGATTGATATTTAAGCTTTTTGAATACGAGGCTAATATTGATGAAATTGCTCTTGATTATGATGTTCCAGACAGTCTTTGTTTATAAGCTCATGCAGGGGGAGTTTGGAGATATCTTGATATTTGCGTAATTCAGTGCTCTTGTTCCACTCCAGATACAGGTTCTTTAAAATGTCACTGGAGAAGAGATCAGTAGTGCCATAAAGACCGCTCACTGGGATTTTAATTAAAGATAATGTATTTATGCTCAAGAAAAGGTTATTAGAAATTACTACTAACACAATTTAACTTCATAGGAAAAATTCTATATTTTTCAATAACTTGTCTTTAATATGGGTGATGTTTACACCATTTCCAGTTTCTTTTTTTTTTTTAAAGATTTTATTTATTTATTTGAGAGAGAATGAGAGAGAGCACATGAGAGGGGGGAGGGTCAGAGGGAGAAGCAGACTCCCTGCCGAGCAGGGAGCCCGATGCGGGACTCGATCCAGGGACTCCAGGATCATGACCTGAGCCGAAGGCAGTTGCTTAACCAACTGAGCCACCCAGGCACCCTCCAGTTTCTTTTTTTATCTAAAGCTTTGGTAATGCTCTTTTCTTTTTCTAAATAGTGATTGTATTGACCAGCTACTTACTTTAAAGAATTTGTCTCTTTAAAACAAATCATTAAAACCAGCTACTTAACTGCTTGGTTGAGCAGTTAACACATGTAAAATAAACTTGTTAGTCCATTATAGAAAACAATCTACAATATATAAAATATACCTAAGCTCTCTTTTTCTTTTCTCCATTTTAGTGGGTGCACTTGGTTTTGCCTTTGCCTTATCTTCTAGTAAGACTTTCAGGATTAAGCAATTCCTAGCAAAGAAACAAAAACTATATCATCCCATTCCTCAAAGAATTCAAGTGAAAACTGGTAAATAAGGTAAAATATAAGCCCGGGACACTGGGAAAGGACCAAATGGGATTGCAGCCCACATGATGGTAAACATTTTTGTGCTATGTTGAATTCAGGCTCGAAAGACACTCTTAAAATATTTAAAGGCTTTTTTTTTTTTTTTAAAGAAAAATATACTGAGGCTTTTTAACTTTTATTCATTCACTGAGGGGCGCCTGGGTGGCTCAGTCATTAAGCAGCTGCCTTCAGCTCAGGTCATGATCCCAGGGTCCTGGGATCGAGCCCCGCGTCGGGCTCCCTGCTCTGTGGGAAGCCTGCTTCTCTCTCTCCCACGCCCCCTGCTTGTGTTCCTTCTCTCGCTTTGTCTCTCTCTGTCAAATAAATGAATAAAATCTTTAAAAAAATAAAAATAAAAAAATATTCATTCATTGAATAAAAAATTTAAAAATATATATGTGGGCCATTTTGAACTAAAAATAAAATCTGAAACATTGAATTTGGTGGCACACTTTTATAATCAAGTTTCCAAATTGGAATAAACCCTTTGAAGATCAAATAGTCCTTGTGACTGTAATTGGGTCTAGTTCTATCAGTGCCTAATATTTTTATTTATTTTTAAAAAAATTTTTTTAAAGATTTATTTATTTATTTGAGACAGGGAGAGAGGGAGAGAGTGTGTGTGTGCACAAGCAGGAGGGGCAGAGGGAGAGGGAGAGAGACTCTCAAGTAGACTCCACGCTGAGCTGGGAGCCCCATATGGGGGGGCTCCAACCCAGGGCCCTGAGATCCTGACCTGAGCTGAAACCAAGAGTCCGACGCTCAACTAACTGCACCATCCAGGTACCCTTGGTGCCTAATATTTTTAGATTTTAGTGGGCAGCATGAAGAAACTTGATTTTCTATATGTTACTTTAAATTTTGAGCCATGGTTTTTAGTTTTTCTAAGAGCTAAAATCAGAAAATACATCATATACCTGTATACTGCCCTCTATCCCTTTTAAAGACAATTTATAGAAAAGCTATTATGCCTTATTATTGCATCATTTGCAAGCAAGAAGTTATATCCATATCCTAATGTAAATTCATAGTATGATTCTATTAATTTGCTACTTTCCAAAACATGGTTTTCCTTAAAAATAAAGAATTTGTATCTAAATTTTTGTGTCTTTTATAAATATTCACTAAAAGATATATATGTGTAGGGGCACCTGGGTGGCTCAGTCGGTTAAGCATCTGACTCATGATTTCAGCTCAGGTCATGATCTCAAGGTTGTGAGATTGAGCCCTACCATGGGTCTGCGCTCGGCACAGAGTCTGCTTTAGATTCTCTCTCCCTCTCCCTATGCCCCTCTCCTCACTCACTCTCTCTCAAATAAATAAATAAAAATCTTTCAAAAATATACATGTGTTTAAGCATTATCTCTTTAGTTCCTTGCAAGTATCAGAAAATGACATTTCTGGATTTTGTATTCCATCTATTCACTGATGATCTCAAATTTATATCTCCAAACAGTTACTCTCCCAAGCTCCACATTCACATATCCAACATCTTATTTGATATCTTTGTTTGGAGATCTAATAGGTATTTCAAACTTCATGTTTCCGATAGAAATACAGACTTTCTTAGTCTCTCTATCTCAATCCCAAATCTAATTTTCTCCAAGCCATTTTACATCTATCATACCAATTGCTCAATCAAAAGAAGAAAAGAAGAAAAAGAAATCAAGAAGTAATCAGGAAGTCATTCTTTTTTCTTTCTCTTATTCTTGCATGCAGCATGTCAATGAGCTCTACCCCCCTCTTCTAAAATAACTGTATTTCGGGGCGCCTGGGTGGCTCAGTCGTTAAGCGTCTGCCTTCGGCTCAGGTCATGATCCCAGGGTCCTGGGATCGAGCCCCGCATCGGGCTCTGTGCTCGGCGGGAAGCCTGCTTCACCCTCTTCCATTCCCCGCTGCTTGTGTTCCCTCTCTCGCTGTCTCTCTCTCTCTGTCAAAATAAATGAACAAAATCTTTAAAAAAAATAAAATAAAATAAAATAAAATAACTGTATTTCAAATCTGACCACTTCTCTTTATTTACCTTGCCATAACTAGTCCAAACAACCCTAATTTCTTGCCCTGATTTCTACAATAGCTTCCTGTTACTTTTCTGCTTAAAACCTTCCAAAGGTTTCACATTGTACATGAAAGTTCATTTTCAAAAGTCTGTATACAAAGTATGTACACAGTGTACATAGCACCAAAGAATGCTAGCACTCCTCAGCATCCTGGTTTCTTCTTGTCTTCTTGGGCATATAGCTAAACTACCTTCTTCACCTCCCTTGTGGAGGCAGGATGCTTGGGCAATGGAATGTAGGCAGAGGTGATTGTCACTCCCAGGCTACACCCCCCCCCCCCCCATTTCCCATGTGGGATCCTCTAGTTTCTCTTCCTGTTGTGTGGCATATTTGGAGGCTCTATGTTAAGGATGGTATTCCCCCAAGGTGAGAGGAGGATGGCTTCTTCCCTCCCCATGGAGTGAACCACTTACCCCAGACAACTCTTATTGGAATGTGACATGTATAAGAATTAAAGCTTTGCTATATGAAGCCACAGTTTTAGTCACCACCCAGTTTGGCTCTTCAACCTCATGTTGTTTTTTGTTTTTTGTTAACTCTCTCTTTTCTTACTCGCACCAGTTTCTCTGGATTTCTTTCTAACCCATGAATTCAGACAAATCAGAATCTTTGCACTTTCTATCTTTCTCCTTGGACTGATTTCTCCTTCAGATCAAAACATGACTACTTCCCTCTCTTCATTGAGATTATCAACTCAAATGCCATTTCTTCAAAGAGGCCTTCCCTGACCACCCATCTGAAACAGCCTCCCATACCAGTTCACTTTCTATTATATTACACTAACACATCTTTGTCTTAGGAATTATAAGTATCTGAAATAATCATATTGTGTTTATTTTTTGCTCCTTTCTTCCTAGAATGTCAGGTAAGAGGAGAGATTCTTCATATTCACTTTTATGGCACTAAAATAGTATAGTAGGTGCTCAATAAATATTTGTTAACTGATTGACTACGATATATAGGTATGTCATTTGAAGGTAGGAGTTGTATCCTATAGCTGAAATGTATATAAAGCATAAATCTCACAATAATTCTAATATAATGTCTCATTTAAATAACATGTAAATAAGGTAACAATATAAAGGTATAGGATTTGGAGGCAAAAATATCCAATTCAAGTTTTGAACCTATTGTGTGATCCTAAGAACTCATTCTTTCTCAAGCTCTGTCTCCAGTATTTACACAATGGAAATGCTATTATTTGTGCTTTATTCTGATGGCAATCTCATGAGATAAAATGTTTGTGAATAAGCCGTACAAAATGTATAGAGTTCACATAGTATAAGAGTTAAGACCATGAATGTGTTTTTAAACACATATAAAATACTTTGTGTGTAGATACCTTGTGTGTCTAAATACTTTGTGGGTAGGCAATGCTGATAAGTGATGTGTATGTTAATTAGAAATATTTTTACATCTTATTAAAATGCGAAGTTCTCTGAGGTGTATAACACTTTCAGTCATCAGTTCCTTGGGACTTCAAAATAAAAAGGTTTTAGTTTCCCCCCCCCCCTTCCACATGAGTTCTATAGCTCAGATTTTTCTTTAGCATGCTGCTATTTCTGTCTGGTGAGGGTGAATTGAGTGTCAATATATGGGTGAAAACCTGAATTTTTGTTCTCGTAGAAATGAAAATTTTCCCTTCAGTGGTTCTGTTTAGCATTATTCCGAGAGGCCTATGCTCAGACTGCCCTTCCTTGGCCTCAAATCTTCCTAAACTCTCCCAGCTGGGAATAAACAGTATCTTGGCAACAAATATTTATTGTTCATAAGCAAGTCTTATAATCGGGTTATTATCTGTGTGTACTTTTCCCAGAAAACAACATATATTACCACAAGCAGAACATGTAATGCTTGTAAAATTCCTGTGAGAAATGCTCTTTGAGAAATCAGGGCTGGATGCTGTTTGATATTGCCATTGGAAAAAGGAACACTTGTCCCCTGAAACTGCCCCAGTGAGAAAGTGAGTTAGAATTGGTCATCATCCCTATTCCTAATTCTGCTCCAGAGTATATAATAAAATGATCAGAATAAATCCTGCCTTTGAAGTCCCTGTTCCACCTTCAAGTGAAATTGTAGGTTGCAGGTAGTCTCCTCTGTGTCTGCCTCCAAGACCAAGGGACTTGGTTGAGTTGAGACTGGAGAAGGTCCTAGATTGCTCAGGATTTTCCTTTTTCAGCAAAAGGCTGAAATGCAATGTGAGATATATCGTAATTGATTTTTTTTAAGGCATCGCTTCAGGGGAAAGAATAAAGGGAAGAATAGAATATTCCTTGGACTGTTTTTTGTCTCATGGTGTGCTGAAACATCCATCCTACTGCTCATTAAGAAGACAGTCAAAATAGGCCTAGTCCCGAGAAGAAATCATTTCTGATTTTGACGAAGCCCCTAAACAAAGTTGTTCTTAAATGCCATTATGCAAGTTTTCACAAAGCGTTAGCAGCTTTGTCCTATTCAGTAATACCGGCAAAAGAAAATTTTCTTGATTTTGTTAATGAAATCTACAAATCAAGAACATTTGAAAGAGACCTAGGAGAGCATTTCTATTAATGTTTTATGATACTTATTTAAAAGAACATAAAGGAACCTGAGAGATTTTGTGTCAGGATGGAATTGAAATGCATTATTGCTTACCAGTGAGAATATACAGGAGTTTCTTTCATAGATTGGATTCCAGCTAACCTAATACTCTGCTATAAAAGGGCTTTTACCTTACGGATGTGTATTATTAACAAACTTTATGGTGGTAAATATATTGCGTTTATATGTCTAGTGGGGCCTGATCCAGCTTTTCAAAAATGTGCTTAATTAAACACTTGTGCCTCACTGAACATGCTTACTGTGGAGTGAGGAAGAGAATGTGATCACACGAGCCAGTACTGTGGGTGTGATATGGGTTAGGTACGAGTATTTGTTCAGGCTTCATTTTGTGCAAAGAAACCCTACCATGGCTAACCTTTTCCTTTTCTTCCATCCTTGACAGTTCTTGTTGCATTAGAAATCTAACTTCTGTCAGGAAAACAAACAAAAACAAAAACAAAATTCAAAGTGGTCCCAAAACACAGCTCTTAGGATAAATTCCATAGACATTTTAGAAAACGTTGTAAATGCACAGAGTCAGCAACTTTAGATGGTCTCGTAAGTGTAAAATGGAAGTGAAAGTGACAACTTACTCTCCCATTCCCATTCATGTCCCAAACCTGAACTTTGCCACTCTTGAAACTGTCTTGATCTATGCATCCACAAAAACATTGTGCACCTGAATACATGTAGATATGAATACATCCTTATATACCAATAGGAAAATATGCTTTAGAAATTGATCGTGAAAGGAAGGATGCTATCACAGTGTGATAAACCTGACTTTTTAAGTTTAGTTCCTCCTGGAGAGCTTTACTTAGCAATGAATATAGCTCTACTTCAGTCTTTTCAGTCAGCGTGTACTAATTCCATTGTGTAGATGGACCATAATTTATTCAACCACTCTCTTATTAATGATTTTTTTTCTTTTGCCAGGGCAAATAATGATGCTCAATACTCAAGCATATATCTTTCAGTGACTATTACACAGAGTAAATTCTCAGAAGTTGAATTGCTGGGCTAAAGGGCAGCTACCTTTTAAATTTTGGTGACTTTGCCCAATTCCCCAATAGAAGGTTGTAAGTGGTTTACAGTTCTACGAGTCATATGCCAGAGTGACTCTTCCCATACTTTTATCAGAACTGGCTTTTTACTAGTCTTTTAGTTTCTGCTATATGATGGCAAACTTAGAGGTTTGGACAAGTGTAAACTGCTTGGTGAAATATTTACAAAGTAAATTAATAGAAAGGTTATCCTTATATAACCATATATATATATATATCCCCATATAACCATAGAGGATTTGAAAGCTGAACTAAAGAGTTTGTCTCTTGGTCATTCAAAACCAGTAGATGCATACCAACCCGAGGTAGCCTGACACTATCCTGCTTGCTTTCTTAGAAACATGGAAACAGACTTAAATGTGTCTTTAGTTAGTCCTAGAAGAAAACTTTCTTGATGTCTGCTGTGATTTTTAAACTATTCTCTCGCCAACTCATTTTTATTCATCTATTACTACTCTTAAACTTTCGCTGCAAATGAAATTGGTTATTATAGGTATTGATGCTTGGTATATTTTCCAGTCTTGTCTTGATAAAAGGTTTAGCAAAATAATAGTGATCTTTATACCAACAGCTACAAAATAAAGAGTTTTACAGAAGTTTATTTTACTCCATGACTTTATTTTATTATTTCAAGTTAGGCATAAAGTCTTTCCTTCAAACCTGGATGATCTTTGAATTGCTCCATTAGCCACACCTGCTTCAATGGAGGAATCTTGTTCTGGTTGATTGTTTGGTCATAATGTGGTTCCTCATCTCAGGTAGGTTTTCCTTATTATTATTATTATTATTATTGTTTCAATTTGTTTGTTGTTGTTGTTTAATTGTTGGAAAAAGACCAGCAACTACCATTGTGACTTTTTCTTTTCAAGGGTTTTCACTAAATCCAGGGAATTAGCAGAGTATTAAACAATTTCTTCTTAAGCCAAAATGAGTTTCAGGGCTCCTTTTATCTCTAAAAATGCTGATATTATGAAAAGTTTCATTTTGGATTTTATGTCTACTTGGGGAGGACTGCTTTCATGTAAAGCATTTGCATTTCAATCATTTGGAGGGTTGGTCTGGGAGGACAACCTTTTGTCCATAGTTGATTTTAGTGGGTTCTTTCATTTGCTGTTATCTACACAGGCATTTCTACTTGGCTGGCTTCTATCTCTTCTCTCATCTGGTCTTTCATTAGGTCTGGTTGACCTGGCTTGGCTCTGTTCTCTGTCTTTTATTTCACATATGCCCCTGTGACTCCCTCTGTCAGGTGGTCTTGGCAGTGGGCATTCGTTTCATTCTTGGCGGGGTTCCCCATGTGGAGTTGTGGTGTGTGCTCGTGTCTTGTGATGACAATGCCGAATCTCCTCCTTCATCTCTTCAGCTACCCTTCAGCCAGCCTTCACTGCAGTCCAACACCTTTTATTTAGTGGTAACTGGGTCATGTTATAGCAGGAACTGCCTTTTGAAAATTTAGTTCTGAGAGTCAACTCTAGCATTGAAATAGATAAAGCCTCAGCTAGTTAAATTTCCATATTTTCTGGTATCTTTTGCCTACATCGAATTTACTATTAGACTTAATTTTTGACAAAATAAAATGAAGCTGGAAAATAACTTTATTCTTCCGGGGGTTAATATTTCTTCTAAATACCAGATACCTGGGTTTTTTCCTCTAGTTTTAGCGATGTGTAATTGACAAATAAGAATTGTATAAATTTAAGGTGTACAACTTGGTGTTTTGATATATGTATACATTGTGAATGGTCACCAGAAACAAGCTAATTAACATATGCTTCATCTCACACAGAATTAACTTTTTCTTGCTTTCTCTTTCTCTCTCTCTCCCTCCCTCTCTCTCTCCCTCCCTCTCTTCCTCTTTCCCTCCTCCCTCTCTTCCTTTCTTCCTTCCTTCCTTTTCTTTCTTTCTTTCTTTCTTTCTTTCTTTCTTTCTTTCTTTCTTTCTTTCTTTCTTTCTTCCTTCTTTCCTTCTTTCTGTGGTGACAAAACTTAAAAAATACTTTCTTACAAATTTCAGTTATACAATACAGTATCAACTATAGTCCCCATCTCTGCAACTTCTTCATCCTGGATAACTGAAACTTTGTACCCTTTGACCAACATCTATTTCTCCCTTCTGCCCCTGGCTGTGATTGTTCTACTCTCTGCGTTTATGAGTTGGACTATTTTAGATTCTACATATAAGGGAGATCATGCAGTGTCTGTCTTTTTGTTCTGGCTTATTTCATTTAACTTACTGTACTCCAGGTTCATCCATGTTGTCACAAGTGTCAGGATTTCCCTCTTTTTTGTGGCTGAATAATATTCTACCATGTGCATGCAGGTTTATATCACATTTTGAAATGCATTTACCTGTTAATGAACATTTACTTTGTTTCCATATCTTGGCTATTGTGAATAATGCTGCAAATGGGAGTGCAGATATCTCTTAGAGATATTGGTTTCATTTTTTAAAAGATATATACCCAGAAGTGGAGTTCCTGGATTGTATAGTAGTTCTATTTTTAATTTTTGAGAATCCTCCATGCTGTTGTCTATAATTGTTACACCAATTTACATTCCCACTAATAATATGCAGAGGTTTCCTTTTCTCCATATCCTGGTCAACCCTTGTTGTCTTTTGTCTTTTTCATAATAGCTATTATAATATGTGTGAAGTGTTATCTCACTGTGGTTTTGATTTGTGTTTTTCTGATGATTGGTGATGTTAAGTACCTTTTCATATACCTGTTGGCCATTAGCATGCTTCTTGGGAGAGATGTCTATTCAGGTCTTCTGTCCATTTTAAATCAGGTTTCATTTATATATATATATATATATATATATAGAGAGAGAGAGAGAGAGAGAGAGAGAGAGAGTGGTAGGAGTTCCTTATATATTTTGGATATAACCCCTTATTAGCTATGTGGTTTGCAAATATTTTCTTCCATTCCATAGATTGTCTTTTGACTCTGTTGGTAGTTTTCTTTACCGTGCAGAAGTTTTTTAAGATGCAATTTCACTTAAGTTGATTTTTGGGGACGCCTGGGTGGCTCAGTCAGTTAAGCGTCTGCCTTTGGCTCAGGTCATGATCCCAGGGTCCTGGAATCGAGTCCTACATTGGGCTCCTTGTTCAGCAGGGAGCCTGCTTCTCCCTCTGCCTGCCACTCTTGTACTCTTGCTAGCTCTCTTCCACGCTCACTCTCTGGCAAATAAATAAATAAAATCTTTCAAAAAATAAGTTGATTTTTGAATATGGTGTGAGACAAGAGTCCAATTTCACTTTTCTGTGTATAGATATTCAGTTTTTCCAAAACCATTTACTGAGGACACTGAACTTTCCCCATTGTGTTTTCTTGGCACGCTTGTCAAAGATAAGTTGACCTTAATTGTGTAGATTTATTTCTGAGCTCTCTACTTTGTTCTGTTGGTCTATATGTCTTTCTTTATGCCAGTCTCCTACTGTTTTGATTTCTGTAGCTTTGTAGTATATTTTGAAACTGGGAAATGTGATGCTTTCAGCTTTTTTCTTTTTGCTCAAGATTGCTTTGGCTATAAGGAGTCTTGTATTTTCATACTAATTTTAGGGTTGTTTTTTCTACTTCTGTAAAGGATGCTATTGGGATTTTGATAGGGATTGCACTGAATCTGTAGCTCATTTTGGATAGTATGGACATTTTAGTGATATTAATTTTTCCAGTACCTAAATATGGGCTGTCTTTCCCTTTATCTATGTCTTCCTTAATTTCCTTCATCGGTGTTTTAGAATTTCCAATGTGAACATCTTTTACCTCTTTGGTTATTTCCTAAGTATTTTGTTCTTTTCGTTGCTGTTGTAAATGGGATTTTTTAAAAATTCTCTTTTGGATAGTTTGTTGTTAGTGTATAGAAAGGCCACTGATTTTCGTTTGTTGATTTTATCTCCTGCAACTTTACTGAATGAGTTTTAGTTCGAACAGTTTTGTTTTTTTTTAATTGTTGTTGTTGAGTCTTTTGGGTTTTGTACATATATAATCATGTCATCCACCAACAGAAATAATTTTACTTTTTCCTTTGTGATTTGAATGGCTTTTCTTTTTCTTCTCTAAATACCTGAGGTGGATTTCCAATACTTTATTGAATAGAAATGGTGAGAGTGGGTATCCTTGACTTGTACCAGATCATAGAGGAAAAGCTTTCAGTGTTCCCTATTGATTATGATGTTAACTGTGGATTTTTCATATATGGCTTTTATTGTGTTAAGTTTCTTCTGTACCTTTTTTGTTGAGAGGTTTTTTTTTTTTTTTATCATGAATGTTTGTCAAATGCTTTTGTAAGCAGAAAGTTAGGCGGTCCCCAGAAAAAGAATGAGAAGTCACTTTAGGGCCCCAGCTGTTTTCCATGTTCTATGCTTTACTGGCCCTACTTGCCCTAGAGTACTTCTTCCAGAACTTCCTAGGAGGTGTCAGAATTACAAAGAAATACAAAAACTTTAATAGTTAAGGATTTTAAGGGAACAAAAGGAGTGCAAAAACTAAGTGTCTACCAGGCCAGGAAATAGCCTAGCAATAAATTAGTGGTAAAACTCACAGTGCTATTTCAAAAGTAAGCAAGGCCCTGCATTCCTTACCTGAGATAAGGAGCTCCAAACCCCATCCAGTTTACACTGGCTGACGCTCAGGGCATGTCCATAGCCCCTTCCCCCTGTCCCACAGTTACCTCTGCTTCATTATAATGTTAAAATCTCTGCCCAAGGAGGAGCACAAACTTCATTAATATAATAGAGGATGCTTGTAGGAGCATGTTTTCTTAGTATTTTGTGCAACCTTATGTCTGCTTTTACATTCAATGGCAAAACTCCCTGTTCTGAATATTCATCCTCACCCTAAATAAAAGGAACCCACTCACCCAGACTCGGGAGTCAAGGCTTTGGAAATTATTCCCCGTGATTTGCTGTAAATAAAGTTTCCTTTGTGTGACAACTCCACCTGGTATAGTCTCTGTAACTCATTATGTTAATGTGGTGTATGACATTGATTAATTTACATGTATGCGTTGAATCATCCTTTCATCCCAGGGACAAATCCCATTTGGCTGGGGTTTACAATTCTTTCAAAGTACTGTTGATCAGATTTCTGTTTTTAAACATTTATTTTAATTCTTCACTGGGATCTTTTTATAAACTTTGTCTATCTATGTGTCTGTCTATCTATCTATCTATCTGTCATCTATCTATCACCTATCTCAGTTTAACCTAAGATGATTCTGGCTTCAATTTTATTCTAAAGAGTTTGTTTACTGAAACTCCAAAAAGATGCTTTAAATCAGTCTCTTCTATAAAGTAATTTAACTTTATTTGAGTTTTGAGTATCAAGCATGTCACTTATAGATAACTGACCTTGAGTAAGCCACTTAACCCTGGGTTTTCCATTTCCTTATTCATAAAATGGAGACGATGATCTTTATCTTAAGCGCTTTTGGAAAATAAATGAAATCATATATATGGAAGTGCTTTCTAAATAGAAGTGCGATGTAATGTTAAACGTTATTATTATTTGGGGACAGGTTATAGGATTTGGAGCTTTATATCGTTAAATATCTCCTAAAATCACTTGAAGGTTGCAATAGGGAAAGCATTCACCTGTGTATATTCTTTGGTTCTTCTAAGCTTTTCTATTGTGTTAGACTTTCATCCAGGGAAAAATGATTAGCTGTTGAGACATTTTAAACAAGAGAGTGACGTAATTAGACCTGTGCTTTTGAAAGGTCATTCAGGCTTTAGCCCGAGAAGGACGTGGGTGGTAGTGGGAGTGGTAAGCAGACAGAGTGAGGAGATCATGGAGGAGGCTGTTTGACGGATCATACAAGGGGATCATGGCATTCTGGATTTGGCAGCAAAGACCAATGGACATGTCAGCTTTGCAAAATTTTGAGGAGGCGGAATCAACCAGATAGGAAGAAGAAGAAGAGTTATAAACAACATACAGGTTTTCGGCTTGATTAGCTAGTGGGAATTTTATAGCTTTTTCCTGGGGTGGGAAACACGGGGCAATTTTTGTTAGCAGGATTTTTCTGCTTTGCCTGAGGATAGGAAACACGGAACGGGGAACACATTTGTGGGAGCATTATTGGTTTATTTATGTACAAGCAGAAATTGAGACATTGAAATGGATAAATGTCACTGCAATCACATAACTTTTCTGAAACTTAGGAGGGACACTGAACTACTGGTGGCAATTGTGGCCATAAGAATAAATGAGACTGTTTAGGGAGATGGTTTGTAAACCAAAAGAGGACGAGGTCCAAGACTATCGACATTTAATAGATGAACAGAAAATGTCCATCCCCTGCCTATCCCATCTGAGAAAAAGTAACTAAGATCATCAGGAAAGTGTGGCACTGCCTACATCAAGAAATGACGGAGTTTCATGTAAGATAGCAGAAATATGAGCATGTTTAAATTTTCTTTGGATGAATGACAGAACAAGAGAAAAAATACCATAGGAAAAAGAGAGAGGGGATAAACAGAAAGAGGCCCCCAAAGAGGCAACTGTAGATGGATCCAGAGAACTGTGGGAAGGAGGCATTAATTGTAGGAAGTTAATACCTCTTTATGAGAAGGAATAGGAAAAAGAGTAGGCAAGGATGCAGAGAATTGAGGTAGTTACCCTCTGCTGGCCTCTGTCGTTCTCTGTAGAGGAGGGTGGAAGGCCATTTACTGAATGATGAGGGATTTGGTGGCATTTGAGGGTAACAGAGAGATTTGAAATACATACTTTGCAGAGTGAATGGAAAAGCTAAGGAAGGAAACATGAAGATGCTTGGCAGCAAGTAGCGCTTTGTCCATTTGGAGACCTCCAGTGTGTCGTGAGACCAGTGTACCTGTTTGTGTCATTTTGCTTGAAATCCTACCAGTGTGCATGCAGGCACCAAGAAGACGAGAAATTGGCTCGATCATGTATTGGTATTTAGTTTGGGAAGACTGCTGGAAGGAAAACAGAAAACAAGCATTGCAGGTGATGGTAAGAGAGTTACTGATGTGATAAAGTGTGACATCCAGGAATAATAGAGAAAGAAGTAAAGGCTGAACATAAGAGGCCTCCATTGAAAGGATCGAGGACCAGTGGTCTCAGTAAGTCAAAAAGAACAGATGCTGTGGAAGTTAACAGTGTGAGAGATCTTGGAGGAAAGAAGGTGGTGGTCAGAGAGGTTAATATTTGAGCTTAGGAGGTTTGGGATGGATCAGTGCCTCGTCAGTAAACCTGGACCAAGAAGGAGGTCCAGTTTGTGGCTGTTGGAGTGAAGATGAAGTGGATGTCACTGGAACTGAGGATGTTAAAAACCAATGGGATTAATGTGATGTATGAGAAATTCTTTTCTTGTGGAAGCCACCAAGACTGATGGCAATGCTTGGGACATACAGGAAGATGGTGATCTGAACCCTGAAGTTTTATTGTAGAAGAGAGAGTTGCCGGGCAGTTAAAAGATGCACAGAATTGGAGAGAGAAATGATTATCCAAAGTGGGGAAAGTGGCAGTCAAATCTGGGGTCAGACTTGAACCATGTATTTCTTTTATTTGGCTCACAATATGTTTTTAAAATTTGGTTAATGTGCTATCATTTAAATATGTGAATTTTCGTACACGTGTACACGTGTACACACATGCGCATGTACGTACAGGCACACGTGTACACACAATGGATTTCCAGCTTTGCTTATAAGTTAGAACAATCTGGAAGCAACAGCACAGATTTTCCTAAACAAGAACTGTATGAGGTAGGTGCTTAGCAAAAATGTGAATCAAGAGCAATTTGGCATTTAAAGACTCCCTTGTTCTTCCTTTGTCAATAGGCATATATATTAAACTTAAGACATACAGAAATTACATAGATTTGCAACAAGATATGAGGTGAGAGGTCTGCTAAAATACAGTGAAATTTTTAAGATATAACATTTCATTTAAATATTATTATATTCTATATATTATAATTTCATGATTTTTAAACAGATTACGAGGTCTGTATCAAAGGATTTGCTTCTTCTATTATGCCTTTGATAATATTATTCCAAAAGTGATTCTGTGCTCTTAGCTAGGTTATTTACTGTTCTATTTTTTTTTTTAGGATTTTATTTGAATTCCAGTTAGTGAACATATAGTGTTATATTTGTTTAAGGTGTACGATATAGTGATTCAACACTTCCATACATCCCCCAGTGCTCATTACTGTTCTATGTTCAAAAGGTCATAGACTTCTTGTCTCCTCCTGGCCTTGTTTCCTTCTGGACAAAGAATTACAAGCGAGTTGTTTGTTTTGTTTCTTCAAGATAGGCCCTCTTCCATGGAGAACTTTACTGTAAAAAGAAATTTGGTGTCTGACATTAGATTTAAAGATTCTACTTCTGTTCTTCTGACTTGTTTTCTTAGAAACATATGTTTCTATACTCTCTGAATTCCAAATTTAATCATTTTCTCTGCCTTTCTAACACCTGAAAAATCTTGTTCATAGCTTCCCACAAGGCGAGCATTAATTTATGCATAAGAATTAAAAAGTCATATATCTTTATTTGAAAAGATGTGATGGTTATTTTTATGGGTCAACTTGACTGGGCTACCGGGTACCCAGACATTCTGGGCAAACACTATTCTGGGTGCGTCTGTGAGGGTGTTTCTGGAGGAGATTAACATTTAAATTGGTAGGCAGAGTAATGCAGGTTGCCCTTCCTAATGTGGGAGAATCTCATCCTATCAATTGAAAGCCTGAATTGAACAAAAAGGCTGACGCTTCTTTGAATAAGGGGGAGCTCCTCCTGCCTGAAAGTTGAGCTGGGATATTGTTCTTTTCCTGCTTGCAAACTTGAACTGAAAAACTGACCCTTGGGTTTGCAACCTGCTGACTTTTAGACTAGAACTTACACCATTGGCTCTCCGGGTTCCCAGGCCTTTGGACTTGAACTAAAACTACACCATTGGTTCTCCTGGGTCTCCAGCTTGCTGACTGCAGATCTTAGGACTTCTTAGCTTCCCAATTACGGGAGCCAATTCCTTATAATAAATCCCTCTCTGTACTGATATATTGGTTTCATTTTTCTGGACAATCCTGACTAATATAGATGTCAAATGGAGATAAGGTACTCTTCTAAAATTTGATTTTTTTTTTTTTTTTGGAATGGAGAGCAGGGGAAGGCAAGTATCTGTGGAAAGAGAGCCTGAACACAGATGCTCTTTTATGCTTTACAGAACCAGTTCTCAGCAGATGTCTTGAGTAGTGAACATTAAATGGGACTATATGGTAAATACATTTTAAATTTGAACTTTGACTTATTCATTTGAGAGTGTAGAAGTAACTGTCTTTTATATTCTAAAGGCTTACCATCCTACTGATCTATTCAGTGTGTTTCCTTATAAATGATTGCTTCAGGTAAATGACTAGAAAATTATTGTTATTGATAAAAAGCATATTTTATTTTTTTCTAATCCATCAAATACTTGTTTCTTCTTAGAATCATGACAAACATGAAATTCAATATTCAGATTAAAGTGCTTCATTTCTTTTTGGATCAAATGTCCATGAGGCTCTGATGTCTTCCTTAAAAAGTTTTTTTTTAATCTTTTATGATCTGGTATTATTCTCAATATTTTCAATAAAGGCCTTGCAATATAGCCTTTTATTGGGAAATAAAGGTATTCATTTAGTAAGTAGATAGTATGACAGATGAGAGATCTGATAATAAGATCAGAGATCTAAGGGTCAGTCCTAAACATATGCCTTTCTCGGACAATAGTGCTATCGTTTTATCTTTCAACTAGTCAAAATCTGCTTGTTCTTGAACTACTTTGTTGTTGTATGAATTCTATCAGGATTTATTAGTACATTAAAGAGGTAAATTAGCAAATGATATCCCTACCACAAATTTAAAGGGGTTCATGGTACTTTTGAGAACTTTAATTTTGTTTTATTTTAATTTTTGGTCCTGCAGAAATATATATCCATTTGTTACTTGGTTAAAAATATGATACAGGGATAAAGAAAATATATGTTCAAAGAATTTTAAACGAATTCACAAATAAAGATTTCATTTTGGTTCTGCTCCTTTTTTCTGTAACTGTGTTTTTGTCTTTAAATTTCAGCTCCAATCATGAGCATTAAGTGGCACATTCGATCCTGAAGTTTTGCTTCAGCATGTTTGTGTTTGAGTGTGCTCAGGCTTTGTGTAGCTAGTTGCTGAATTGTTGGTGGAGACTGTTTTTAGCTTTCAAAATCATAGTATAGCTTGTTGTTCCATTGGCCTTTTAACTTAGAAAAAATATAGTTTTTAATTCCCAGAAACACTCTGGAAATATTTCTATGGCTGCCAAATTACAATTATTAGGTGGTGGCAAGATATTTTGATTTGATATAAAAGGAGTGTTTTTAGCAAGACTGTTGCTAGGGTGTGCAGGGCCCTAGGTGTTATGGACTGAATTGAGTTCCCCCGAGTTCCATATGTTGAACCCCTAACCACTGATGTGACTGTATTTGGAGATAGGGCTTTTAAAGAGGTAATTAAGGTTAAATGAAATCATAATTTTTTTTACCTTCATAATGCCTTATTCTAGTTTGACTGGTGTTCTATGAGAAGAGAGAGACGCTAGGAGTGCATGCTTACCCAGAAAAAGCCATGTGGAGACACACTGAGAATGTGGCCATCTGCATGCAAGCCAGGGAAAGAGGCCTCACCAGAAATCAGCCCTGCTTGGACCTTGGTCTTGGACTTATGGTCTCCAGAACTCTGACAAAATAAATTTCTGTTGTTTAAGCCACCAGTTTCTGTATTTTGTTATGGCAGCCCTAGCAAACAAATACACTAGGCAAATATTTTTTTTTTTTTTTTTTTTTTTAGGCAAATATTTTTTATGTACCATCTTTTCAGGTGGAATGTTCCTGGCTAATTTCATATTTTACAAGGAGAAGAAGGTAGCAAAACTGTTGTTACTCATGATGTCATGGTTTTGTTTGTATTAAAATAATATAGATCTTGCTTCCGCAGTTTCCCAGTGCCATTTATTTAAAGCTGGTTACATCATTATTCATGATGCAGCATCATTTGTTATGCCACCTGAGAATACTGGTGTCCCGTGACTCTTTCAAAGGTTGTTACTTTGCTTCCTTGATAATGACTACAAATGCAAGGCATACCAAGAGTGTGCAGGAAGATGTGAAGCGTACCTAATTCATTTTCTGGACATACTAAATTTCTCTTTCAAAAGCTTTAGAATGAACATAGAACAACACATCTTCCAACCATGTCTTTGCTTGAACTCTCTAGGCTGCAATTACTGCATTCCTAGAAAGTGATCTCTTTTAATGGTGACCTCACCCCTGACTTCTGGGCATTCCTGTCTCCCCACGCTGCCATCCTGGGAGGATAGCTGAGGTGCTGAGAAGAGCAGTCCTGGATGTAAGGAATGTTCATCCCTCATCTGGAATGATTTAGGACTTGTAGGGGAAATCATGATGTCACCATGATGGGAGTCAAGAAAGGACACTAATGGAAGCAACTTGTTGGTATTAGCAAGCAAGGGCTCAAAAAGTCTTCACTGGAGAGGGGCATAGCTATCCGTGGTCAGGCCAAGGAGAGGTGAGGTTTATATCCTGCCACCATGGCAGGTATGTGTGGGTATAGGGTAAATAATGCCTGCCACCACCCCCATCACCCTTGGGTGTTGTAGACCACGGCAGTGTTCTTGGAACACCAACCAGAAGAACAATATATGGGAAGTATGTATGGCTCATCCCCAAGGGTTGGTATGGACTGCAGGTGGCCCACATCCCCAGATTCATCCATAGTGAGTCCTGAGTGAGACGCCCCAAATTTTATACCACAACAGTCAGTGGGAAGGGTCCTGGAACTAGGTCCTTCATGGGGATATGATATCACTTCAAGGGTCTTCTGTGTCTCTGGTTGGTTCCATGCTGTAGAGGGGGTCAGGGTCCCAAAAAACAGAAACAGAGTCAGACCCTCCACAGATCCCCATCCTGTTCAGCTCAGGCATCCTGCTTTGATGGCACTACCTGGCCAAGCCACTCCTTGATACTGAAAGAGAACTTAGAAAATTTAAAGAAAGATAGCCAAGGCTTTAGAGCCCCTGAGGCAATGACTTGCCTGGATCTAAGGAGGTACTAGTCTTTATTACCTGGTCAGTGATGGTCTATGTTTGGCAGTTGGTCAACCAGTTCTCTCTTTTCGGTTCCTTCTGTTTGTTTCTTTCTTCATGGATATTTTACCAGTGCTGCCAATCCTTCCTTAAATTAGGCAGGTTTTGGACTAGAGTCCATACAACATTAAAACTCCCCCTAAGCCCTACCTGAAAAAAAGCAAGCAATTAATGTTTGACTTGGTAATAGCATTTTCTTCTATTGCAAATATGTCATGTCATCTTTCTTCTGAGTACTCTAATGTATATTGTAATATTGTATTAAAAACACAATTGTATGACATAGTTTTCTATTGCTATTTTAATAAATTACTAGAAATCTGGTGACTTAAACAGTGCAGATTTATTATTTTATGGTTTTCTAGGTCAGAAGTCTGACACAGGACACAGTAGGCTAAAAGGAAGGTGCTGTCGGGCTGGTTCCTTTGGGAGGACCTGGGTTAGAATCCACTTCCTTGCTTTTTTTTTACCTTCTAGAGGCTGCCTGCATTGTTGGATGGTGGTTCCTTTCTCCATCTTCAAAGATGACAGCATTGCATCTCACTAACTTCTTTTCCCTAGCCACAACTCTCTCTAATTACAGCCTGTAAAGGTTCTTTGCTCTTAAAGACCCACATGAGGAGACTGGGCCCTCTTGGATAATTTAGGACAATCTCTCCATCAAGGTCCTCAACTTAATTACATTTGCACAATTTCTTTTGCCATATATGGTAACATATTTTCACAGGTTCCAGATGATTATGGTGTGGGCATCTTTGGGGGGCTACTAGTATTTTGCCTACCACAACAGTTTTAACAACAAAATAGGATGGCAAGATCTTTATGCTACTTAGAATACTGCTCCTCTACTGACAGAAAAAATCATGCTTAAATCCTTTGATCACTCACAGGTAAAGAAATTTTAAAAAGCACCCATGCTATATGTTTACAATTTTTTTAAGATGATTTTTTTTTTAATTTTTAAATAATCTGTACATCCAACGTGGGGCTTGAACTTACAACCTCAAGATCAAGAGTCACACGCTCTTCTGACCGAGTCAGCCAGGTATCCCACATTTTTTTTTTTTTTATTAAAAGATGTGGATATATCACAAATGGATCATTCTGTTTCATTTTTAGTGCCCTGCAGTACAGTTTAAATGATATAATATCAATAATTATTACTGACAATTTCCTTTTCATTCTGTGAACTGGAAAATGCGTGTTGACATTTATCTAATATTTAGTTATGTGTACAGAAAGATTAGAGTCCTAAATTTACCACAACCCCCAAACCCAAAGGAAAATTTTAGCATCTGACAAGGGACTATTCACCACCTAAGGCATGTTGTTAATTTGAATTTGGGATCAAGGAAGAGAGTAATGATAGTCTCAAGTGCCTCAAACCAGGGCTTCCTGGGGCTGGTTGATTGGAAATGTAGCTCAAAGAATGTGGGAATTTTTAGCTAAGAAATAAAAAATGTCTTTCAGTGTTTTGAAAGCATGTAGAGAAAATGATCTGATGTCATGAATGTTGGTACTATGATGGGATAGGATTAATAAAATACCCTCAGCACTGGACTAGAAATCAAGAGATTTTTGTCCTTGACCCCATCACTAACTTGTGTAAATAAAGTGTTTCACCTGAGCCTGTTTCTTCCTATGGGTAAATGAGAAACTTGAGACAGATTATCTCCAAGGTCTCGTTTAGTTTTTAAATTTTATATTTCCCTGTGTTAAAAAATAAATTGCCTTGGAATGTACTTTACATTGATTACCATTTTCAAAAAATTAATTTCAACTCAAAATTCATCCTCCTTCAAATCTAATAGATAAGTTCTTGATATTCCCATTTGTGCCTTACCATATCAACTTGCACATATGTCTAGAGTAATAGTCATATCATGTAGTAGTCCAGTTTATGGGTATCACTGTCTTCCATTAGGTACTTTGTTTCTCTAGGGCAGCTACTCTACTCATTATTCCTTATGTGCCTGGAATTCAGAATAGGGATTATAATGTGGTAGGTCCTAAATAAATATTTTTTGGAATAAATGCATTAATGCACTATTTCTCAATGTATGTTCTGTGTACATAATGGTCTTCTGAGATAAGCTGCAAAAGGAGTGCCATATTATAATGCTTGTTGAATGAGACTTCTCTTTCTCCATATGAATATTTACAATTAACTAAGGGTTTGAGAAGTTCTGCAGAAAGGAAAATAACTTAATTTTGTATAAGCTGAAATTTTACACACATTGGACTATGAAATCATTTAAAATAAAATCCATGCAAGATGCTTTGTGAAGCAGTACATTGAAAGATTAAGCATATAATGCTGACAAATATGATCTTTGTTGATTCTGAAGGAATTCCATATTCTTAAGAAATGTATTATATTAGTTATAATATGATCTCTATCTACCTCATCTCAAAATATTCTCTCCAGACATTATTACTCTCATTTCACAGGTCTTCTCAAGTCAGCAAATAATTTCCTACTCAGAGCCTTTGCACCAACCTTCCATACTCTCAGGTTGAAAAAATTTGTTCTTTCTTATAGAACCTTGTTAGTTTCCTTCATGGAATTTATCACTATTGGTGGCTTTATTTAAGGTTTGTCTTCTTCATTAGACTCCATGACAACATTGGTCATATATATATTTTATTCGCCATTTTTACCCAGCTCCTAGTCCATAATGTGAGCTTAATAATACTTTTTGAATGGAGAGAATAATCTAGTTGTTTATTCCACCAATTTGAATAAACTACGCTGAATGATGAGCTTTTTTTTTTTTTTCTAGCTTTGCTAGGCATAATTGACAAATAAAATTATAAGGTATTTAAAGTGTACAATGTGATAATTTGGTATATGTATATGTTGTGAGAGGATTTCCCCCCCAACCAGTTAACACATTCATCACCTCACATATTTCTTTTTTTTTTTTCCTGGTGGGAACACTTAAGTTCTAGTCTCTCAGCAAACTTCAATTATACAATACTGTGTTATCAATTATAGCCACCAAGTTATGCATTAGATCCTCAGAACGTATTTGTCTTATAACAGAAAATTTGTACCTTTTTTCAACCTTTCCCTTTTTCCTTCACCCTCACACTTCTGTACTTTGTTTCTCTGAGTTTGACTTCTCTCTTTTTTTTTTTTTTTTAAGATTCCTCATATAAGTGATACCATGTGGTATTTGTCTTTCTTTGCCTTGTTTCACTTAGCATGATGCCCTCCAGTTTCATCCATGTTGTTGCAAATGACAGGATTTCTTTCTTGGTTCTAAGGTTTAATAATATTTCATAATATTCATATTCATAAATAGCCATATCCATATATATATATATATATATCCCATTTTGTTTATCCATTCATCCATTGATGGACACTTAGTTTGTTTCCTACCTTGGCTATTGTGAGTAATGCTGCTATTATCATGGGATTATAGACATCTCTTTAAGGTAATGGTTTCGTTTCCTTTGTATGTATACCCAGCAGTAGGATGTCTGGATCACATGAGAAAGTTCTATTTTAATTTCTTGAGGAACCTGCATACTGTTTTCCAGAGTGGCTGCACCAATTTGCGTTCCCACCAACAGTGCAAGAGGGTTCCCCTTTCTCCACACCCTCAGCAACATTTGTTATCTCTAATGAGGAAATTTAAATGATAAACCTTTGGTTACTTTTTATTCTTTAAAGTATTTATTCATTAGAACATTCTAACTGATAAGATACTAGAAAATAGAATTTTCATGGGAGCATGAGAAGAGAAAAATGAAGCAAAACAAATAGTGTGGTTTATAGCTTTGTAGAATGGAATTTCATCCCTAGAACAGAATATAAGAAGGAACCCAAATTTTAGAGGCCTCTTTGTATGCTCTTTCTATAATTAGAAATTCCTAATGAAGTTGAATGTGCAGAAAGTGGAAAAGATTTCAGAACTTTGAGAGTTTTATTATTTTATCAATTATTGATTGAGATGACCAGGAATTTTATGGAGTGTTCAGATAGATTGGGTATCAGGACTACAAAGCATCACATTTTATTTTGTATGATTAACAGCGATAACAATAAAAATGCCAAAATATCAAGAGACTGTGACAATTTTTCCAAATATAAGCTTTAGCAATTCACTCTCTCTGAGGCAGGTGGAAATGGACAATGGATTAGCTCCTTGGAGCCAGAGGAAAGCAGGGCTCGGTGGAATTGTGACTTAGTCCTTGTCAGCAGTGCTTCCGGGTATAACTGGAAACAGCCCTGGATTTGCTGATCTGTTCTTTTGCTGTACTGATGAGTGTCTCTCTCCCTCTCTTTCTTTCTCATCAGCTTGATGCTTTGGAAAACATTTAGTCTAATATTTTAGGCAGGGTAGACAGCTCAGGAGCTCTTATTTCAAGATTTATTTCTTGGGGCAAAAAAATGGAATCAAGGATAAATTTCTCTAGGAAAGTCCTCTTGAGGGAACTGAGAGTTGGTGGGTGGAGTGGATGCCATGCCGTGTGCTTTAAAGCAGTCATTGCAAATGAGTGCACTTCTATAATAATGTGTTAAGCAGTTTCTAATACCCAAGATGAGTGAATTACAAAGAAAATATAAAAAAATATATATGCAAGAGAAAGATTAATTCTAATCCATTCCCCACTTCTGATATATATGTTTCTGGAAGCTTTTACATGTCTGGCAGTCCCAAAAGCTCTGTGGTAGAAGATATGATCCTTCTCTAGGGGTTTTTTTTGTCTGAAGCATGAAGTGCAGAGAGCATAGCATTATTTTGCTGCCAATTACACCTCCCTATCTGGGTTGTTTTCTTTTACCAGTTTTGGTTTAGAATGTACTTAATGCTTATGATCACAACTGGTGTCTCATTATTGGCTGTTAGATGCTGACCCAAAGCTCTTTAGCAGGGTTTTCATTACTTGGAACATCATTCGTTTGTTTAATAAACATTTCTTGAGCTGTGTGTGTGTGCTATGTACTCACTGTTCTATGAGTTGGGACATTGCACAAAAGAAGCAGGTGGAAAGCCCTGTTCTGGCAGAGCAAGAGAAAGAAGGAAAGTATATTGCGTGTTGGACAGTGATCCCTGCTAAGAATATAAATCATGGAAAGGAGGTATAAAATGTCAGGGGTGGCCAGTGAAGGGGTCACAGAGGAGTAAACTTTTACGTAAAGACCTAAAGCAAGTGAGGAGCTAGATATCTCTGGAAGAGCAACCGAAGAAGATGGAGGAGTAAGTGTAATGCCCAGAGGTAGGAGTTTGCCTATTGTCCTCAGGGAACAGAGAGAAGGCCAGTGTGTCTGGGATGATATGAGTGAGGGAGCATAGCAAGAGATAAAATTAGAGAGGGAATGTGGGCCTCATGTTGGGCCTTGAGATCATTGTAAGGCCTGGATAGTAGAATCATCTGGGAAGCTCAGGACACTCCCTGGACCAATGAAATCAAAATCTCTGGGGAATAAACCCAGGCATCGATAGTTTTGAATCACTCAGTGTGCAGCCAAGATTGAGAAACATCACTATTAAAAGTGGAATGATATGATCTGAATGACATGTTGAGATGTCTGTTTACAAATATTCACCTTAGCTGGTACTTTGAGAATATTCTGAAGGCGGAAAAAGGGTAGGGATTATTAGTTGGGAGGTCATTGTAAAATTCTAGGTGAGAGACGGTAGCAAGTGCGGGGTGGCAAGAAGTGGTAGCATTTTGGATATATTTTGATGTATAACTTACAGCCTCTAAAACTTCTGATGCTAGTCTGCAATGAGTAGCTTATATAACTGAAGTATGTGAATATGCTGGCTCTGACTCCTTTGTAGCCAGCCTTGCTGGCTGTCATGGTTCAGAAGAAGGGGTAACCGGCGTTGGAAGTATGGGTAGTGCTCTGCTTCTTGATCTGGATAATGATCACTGGTGTATTCAGCTTGTGAAAATTCTTCAAGTCATACATTCATGATTTCAGCACTTTTCTGTATATATTTTATTCTCCTACATAACAAGGTGGAAGAGCCTATTTTAGAATTAAAAAAAAAAAACCTGAAGAGACTTAAAAATGCATTGGTGATGGCTCTCTCTTGTTGAACGCTGCAGGATGGTACAAGTGATTATGAACCTTTGGACATCCTTTCTTTCTAACCCCCTGAGGAGCTACACCGTTCACGTGTGCCAGTTGTCTATAGAGGCCTTTGTTGACCTTTGCCATAATAACGAACCTGTAAGATATCTGTTCTCTTGTGATGAGGTTCCTTAGATGAAGCTCTTTCCCTCCTTGTTAGTATCAGACCTGGTGGGACTGAGGCCCTTGTGCAAGTGAGATGGATCTTTGACTTGGTTGGGTGGGGGGAAGAAGGGGCATGTATAAGGTCACCAAAGAGCAGGGAAATCAGTTAATTTGAGAATCTTTGCTCTCTTTAATACTGACTTTGCAGTGTGACCTTGCACTTTACTAATCCTGCTGTCTTAAAATGGGACTCTGTACTTCAAGGGAGTTCAGCGAGAGTTAATATTTGAAACGGTTGAATGGGCCCAAAAGACAAACTAGTATGATTGCATCATATTCTGAAATGCACTAATGTGCTTTTTTTTTTTTAAATAGACTTAAGCAAGGTTTGCACTTACAAACAAAAGTGAATGGATGAAAGATTCTTGTCTCGTAGGAAGAAATTGACATACCAAACATAATTCACTGGGATATTCATTTGTTGGCAAATCCAGTGCATTAAAAGAGAGCATTTGCAAGGAGCCAAGTCACAGCGAATACATTGGCACTACTTCATGGATCTATACCTAGAAAGAGTAAGCTTGGAAGGAGCTGCCAGCGTTGGCTTGGCACTGTGAGTAGGACACTTGAAGGGACAAGCTGGATGCTAGTGCTTTGTGTGATACTAAGGAGAGCATCATTTGGATAACCACACTTGATTCTGTTCTCTATTCAAGTAGTTTGAGTTGGTTTTGAAGATAGAGTTTCTCAGGACAGGAAAGGGATGCCTATGTATGCCTAATGACTTTCCAGGGCAATATCTGATAACCCTTACATGTCAGCTCATCAACATATTTCCTTTTTTAGGATTTAGTCTAGGCATTCAAGCTAGTCAGTAATATTAACACTTAATATATTGAAACCACTGTCATTTCTTTTGTTTATTTTTTTCAAAAAAATGTTTTCTAGACCTGAAACGTATTTGAAGATTGTTTATATTTTTGCTTAATTAAATTTTGTGGGCTTTAAGAATATGTTCAGTACCTATAACTTTGAAGTTCAAATTAATGTTTTCTTTTTTCTTTAACCTTTGCCTACTGAGTAAAATCGATCACTCTGAACAAAATTCAAAAGAGAAGCAGGCTTTTCCCCTTTACTTCTCACGCCGTGGTGCTAAATGTGGCCGGTGGTTTTTGGAGCTTCCATAGGAACAGAACCTTGAGGATGGGTCTCTCTATTGGTTCTGGATTATCTGGAAGTATTTTTCTGATCTGATAAAATTTAGCAACACTAATGGCACTGTTGCCAAAAAGAAAGGGGACACTGTAGTCCATGACATGCTATGGGCAAAACGCTAAAGCTCCATGTTTGCACCCCGCATTCCGTCTCCTAGGAATGGGCCTCGGGCCTTGGACAGTTCCTTACCAGGAGTTCAAGAGCTCACACAGCTTGTGCTAGGCTTATCATCTCATGGAGGATATCTTTCTCTGTCGTGAGCCCAAAGTATTCTCTTTTGTTCTGCTCAAGAGTTGGCATCATATAGACCTTGGCTAACCTCACTGCTGTATCTATCATCTGAGAGGAGGGGATGAGATCCTTCTGCTGAGGCACAAAAGGGGCATATGTGAGCAAATTGCCCTGTGGTGGCTGCCAGGCGTCACCTGTCAGGGACCAGCACCCACTATTGAAGCCAATCTTGCTCTCTCTCTTCTCTATGTGAGTAAAGCATTGTCGCATCCAGTGGTTGACTGCGTTGTGTTTTCCCTGGTGACTCGTAACTCGGATGCCAAGATGCAATGGGCAGAAGTGTTGGAGTCCTTCCCTGGAACTGGTAACTGTGCACAGTGTTCTGCTAGATACTAAGCTGTTTCTAAGTGTACAGGAGAACTTGAAGAAAGAAAATGGTGGTCTCAAGTCTCCAGATGGGCTAGAATGCATCTGACTAGCCTAAATAAACTTTTATTTAACATAAACAGAGGGCTAAGATTTCCAAAAACCAAACCTAAAATCTAGTCCTGAAGTTGCCTGAATTTCAATGTAAATTGGATTCACCACCTTGCAGAATTTTTTTTGTATTGGTTACATGGACTTGGAAGAAGTGGAAACTAAAAAATTGAGATGGGGACATACAGACAGATCCTGATAAAACTGAAGACATTGGATTTCTTAATTCCACTGAGCCTCCTTTGCTAGAAGAGGCTCTTCATCCATTGTGTGTGGAGGTTGATTTCCACTTCTCTGAAGAATATAAAGTCTCCTTCGAGATAGAAGCCTTGCAAAGCACTGCTGAGGTACAAAATGCGACACATGACATAGTGCCATACAAAGATAACTGCAAGATTTTACCAACTTTTAAAAGAGATTTATTTATCTTAGAAAGAGAGAGAGTGAGAGAGTGTGTGAACATGAGCAGGGGAGGGGCAGAAGGGGAGGAAGAGGTAGAGAATCTCAAGCAGACTCCCTGCTGAGTGTGGAGCCTGACATAGGACTTGATCCCATGATCCTGAGATCATGACCTGAGCTGAAATAAAGAGTCAGAAACTCAACCAACTGAGCCACCCAGGCACCTTGATTTTACCAATATTTATTGACAGAATCCTGGGGCACCTGTATGGGAATGAGTCCTGAAGTAGAACAGTGTGAGAGAAATACAATCATGGATTGGACTGAATTTGTCAATATGGATGAAATAAGCAGAGATTCTGGATTTCATGTTTTAGTTTAAGCAGCTAGTATGGCTCTAAGAGTACTTGGTTAGTTTATCGAAACATGGGTCCAAAGATGACCTACACTAATTGAAGTTGAAATTTCAGGAGTTCCTTGATGTACTGTAGGCCTAGGAAAGGCTTGGGAAATTGTAATGCAAGAGGTGGTATGTTATGTAAGATCTATGCACCCAACCCTGACCCATGTTTATTTTTTAATTTTTTAAATTTTTTTAAAAGATTTTATTTATTTATTTGACAGAGAGAGAGATAGCGAGAGAGGGAACACAAGGCAGGGGAGTGGGAGAGGGAGAAGCAGGCTTCCCACTGAGCAGGGAGCCCGATGTGGGGCTCGATCCCAGGACCCTGGGATCATGACCTGAGCCAAAGGCAGATGCTTAACAGCTGAGCCACCTAGGCGCCCCCGATCTATGTTTAATAGGAGTGTCCAGAGAATACTCTCTGCATTTATTTATTTATTTATTTATTTATTTATTTATTTATAAAAAGATTTATTTATTTATTTGAGAGAGAGAGAGCAGAGGGCAGATAGGGGCAGAGGGAGAGGGAGAGAGAGGATCTCAAGGAGACTCCCCACTAAGCACAGACCCTTTGTGGGGCTCGATCTCACAACCCTGAGATTATGACCTGAATTGAAATCAAGAGTTGGATGCTTGACTGACTGAGCCACCCATGCGCCCCTACTCTCTGCATTTAAAGTATAAGAAATATATTTGTAAAGGAGCCCAGTTTCCTTAAAGAGCTCTATAGTGAGCTATTCTTTATAGGTCAGGACTGACAGTGGGTATGCTGTCATCAAAATGGGCTGTTAGAATTCAAAGAAGATGATGAGATCCTGGGTGGCAGGGACCAAAATGTGGCCCTTAATTGTCAAAAGTAAGGTGGGCATAGTTACCATATTAGACAGCAGAGCTGAATCAGTAATCAGAATCTGATCTGCAGAGAGAGAGAGATCTTTGATATTCATGGTGTCTGTCGAACTGAAATATTTTTACAGCCTCTTTTTTAAATTTAATTTAATTTTTTTTTACAGCCTCTTATAGTATTACTTGAATTGTTTAAGTGGCAAACTCTAGGTCTGGGAATAGAAGTCTGACTTGAATAACAATAGAGTCATGTCCTTTTGATTAATTCCCAGACATGAGCCAGTTTCCAGATACAGAGTTCCTTGAATGAAGGGGAAGCCAGGTTCCCTCGAGGAGTGATCCTTTGACATAGCCAACCTCTTATGCTGGAAATCTTGATGTTCCTTAAAGGGACCTCTTGTTATTTACGAGGGTAGTGAATTGAAGAAGGGGAAATAACCAGTGTTTTTGGCAGTTACTGGATACTGGTCTCATAACTGACAATTATTTCTAGAAACCCCAAATGCTATTGTGATCCATAGTCAGAGGAGGGGCTTATGGATGCAAAGTAATCAATGAATTTTGATTTGGATATGAGTGGACCAATGGGTCCTTGAATCCATCCTGTGATTATTTACCCAGTTTGGGAATGCAGAGTTGGAATAGGCATCCTCAGCAACTGGCAGAGTCCTTACATTAGTTCCCCAACCAATGGAATGGTGGTTATTTTAACAAGAAAGTCCATGTGGTAGCTCATAGAACTTTTTCTTGTCTACCAAAAGAGTAAGTCAAAGACAATAGTACACATTGAAGCAATTGTAGAGAATATGGCAACCACTGGGCTCTTGCAAAATGGTAACTCACATCTTCACACAAGTTGCATATTGGCTTATATGGCAGACAGATGGATCTTGGAGAATGTCAGTGGATTAGCATATCCTTAATTGGGTGTTAACTCCAATTCTAGCTGCTGTTCCAGATGTGGTTTTGTTTTTGGAGGTGACATACCCTCTTAACTTGGTATGTAGTTTTTACCCGGAAAATGCTTTTTTTTTTTTTTTTTTTTTAAACCCTCTAGCTAGTAAAGACCAGATAGAGTGGTGAAATGATCTTTTGAAGACATTATTATAGCACCAGCTAAATGACAACACACTGCAGGGTTGAGACAGTATTCTTCAGGATGAGGGGGTATATGCTTTAAAGGTTTATTTGAGAGAGAGAGAGAGAGAAAGAGAGAAAGCATGGGGTGGAGGGGCAGAAGGAGAGGGAAGCAAAGTCTTAAGCAGACTCCATGCTGAGATTGAGCCCCACGTCCAGCTGAGCCTTGAGATCACA
The DNA here is from genome assembly GCF_002201575.2 of Neomonachus schauinslandi. NCBI lineage: Eukaryota > Metazoa > Chordata > Mammalia > Carnivora > Phocidae > Neomonachus > Neomonachus schauinslandi. The sequence goes on along the minus strand of NC_058414.1, from coordinate 32,984,583 downwards.
ACCTGAGCCAAAACGGAGAGTTGGACGCTTAACCGACTGTGCCACCCAGGTGCCCCAGTGGTGGTATAAGCTTTATATCAGTGTCCAATACATGGTCCCGTTCCCCCCAAATCCAGGATGCATGGGTCCTGGAATCAAGGAGTGAAAATGGGAGTTGGCTCCCTGTCCCAGTGATTTTAGGCTCTGCTGATTTAGAAGTCTGAGTTCCCAAGGGAGTAATGCTTCTACCAGGGACACAGTACTGGTTCCCTTAATTTGGAATTTGAGACTGGCCACTTTGGGTTTCTCATGCTAGTGAATCAGCAGGCACGGAAGGAGGTGCTATGGTGGCTAGGTTGTTTATCTCGATTATTAAGAGCATAACCGTGTTGCTACTATGTTGTGTGGTGTTGGGAAGAGTATATCTGGAATGCAGATATCCTTGGGGTGCCTCTTAAAAACTTCCATGACCTGTGATAAGAGTTAATGAAAAAAAGAAACACGATAATCTAATATGGATGGCCCAAACACTACAAGAATGAAGGTTTGAGTCACCTCACCAGGTGAGGAAACTTGAGTAGCTGAATTGTTTCTGAGGCAAAGGGAATGTGTGACGGGTAGTGGAAGAAGGAAGGTACACAACCAGCTACAACTATATGAGAAATTCGAAATAAGAACTGTGATAATTATGCTGATTTCTTACTTATTTTGATATGAATTTGTTTGCATTTATGTTAGCAATTGTAATGTATATATATATATATATTGTGGTTTTTAATTTTATTATATTATGTTAGTCACCATACAATACATCATTAGTTTTTTTTTTTAGATTTATTTATTTATTTATTTGAGAGAGAGAGAATGAGAGACAGAGAGCATGAGCGGGAGGAGGGTCAGAGGGAGAAGCAGACTCCCCGCCGAGCAGGGAGCCCGATGCGGGACTCGATCCCGGGACTCCAGGATCGTGACCTGAGCCGAAGGCAGTCGCCCAACCAACTGAGCCACCCAGGCGTCCCCATCATTAGTTTTTGTTGTGGTGATCCACGATCCATCATTTTCGTATAACACCCAGTGCTCCATGTAGTACGTGCCCTCCTTAATACCCATCACCGGGCTAACCAATCCCCCCTCCCCTCGAAAACCCTGTTTGTTTCTCAGGTCCATAGTCTCTCATGGTTCATCTCTCCCTCCAATTCCCCCCGCCCATTTTTCCCTTCCTTCTCCTAATGTCCTCCATGCTACTCCTTATGTTCCACAAATAAGTGAAACCATATGATAATTGACTTTCTCTGCTTGACTTATTTCACTTAGCATAATCTCCTCCAGTCCCATCCATGTTGATGTAAAAGTTGGGTATTCATCTTTTCTGATGGCTGAGTAATATTCCATTGTCTATACGGACCACATCTTCTTTATCCATTCATCTGTTGAAGGGCATTTCGGCTCTTTCCACAGTTTGGCTCTTGCGGACATTGCTGCTATGAACATTGGGGTGCATATGGCCCTTCTTTTCACTACATGTGTGTCTTTTGGGTAAATACCCAGGAGTGCAATTGCTGGGTCATAGGGTAGCTCTATTTTTAAATTTTTGAGGCACCTCCACACTGTTTTCCAAAGTGGCTGTACCAACTTGCATTCCCACCAAGTGTAAGAGGGTTCCCCTTTCTCCACAACCTCTCCAACATTTGTTGTTTTTTCCCTGTCCATTTTGGCCATTCTAACTGGTGTAAGGTGGTATCTCAGTGTGGTTTTGATTTGGATTTCCCTGATGGCTAATGATGATGAACATTTTTTCATGTGTCTGATAGCCATTTGTATGTCTTCTTCAGAGAAGTGTCTGTTCATCTCTTCTGCCCACTTTTTGACTTGATTATTTGTTTTTTGGGTGTTGAGTTTGAGAAGTTCTTTATAGATCTTGGATACCAGCCCTTTATCTGTAGTGTCATTTGCAAATATCTTCTCCCATTCTGTGGGTTGCCTCTTTGTTTTGTTGACTGTTTCCTTTGCTGTGCAGAAGCTTTTTATCTTGATGAAGTCCCAAAGTTCATTTTTGCTTTTGTTTCACTAGCTTTTGGAGATGTATCTTGAAAGAAGTTGCTGTGGCCGATGTCAAAGAGCTTATTGCCTATGTTCTCCTCTAGGATTTTGGTGGATTCCTGTCTCACATTGAGGTCTTTCATCCACTTTTGAGTTTATCTTTGTGAATGGTGTTAGAGAATGGTCGAGTTTCATTCTTCTGCTTGTGGCTGTCCAATTTTCCCAGCACCATTTATTGAAGATAAATAAATGGTCTTTTTTCCATTGCATGTTTTTTCCTGCTTTGTCAAAGATTATTTGACCATAGAGTTGAGGGTCCATATCTGGGTTCTCTATTCTGTTCCATTGGTCTGTATGTCTGTTTTTGTGCCAGTACCATGCTGTCTTGGTGATCACTGATTTGTAATATAGCTTGAAATTGGGCAACGTGATGCCCCCAGCTTTGTTTTTCTTTTTCAACATCTCCTTGGCGATTCGGGGTCTTTTCTGATTCCATACAAATTTTAGGATTGTTTGTTCCAGCACTTTGAAAAATGTCATGGGAATTTTGATCGGGATGACATTGAAGGTATAGATTGCTCTGGGTAGCATAGACATTTTAACAATGTTTATTCTTCCAATCCATGAGCATGGAATATTTTTCCATCTTTTTGTGTCTTCTTCAATTTCTTTCATGAGTGTTTTGTAGTTCCTAGGGTATAGATCCTTTACCTCTTTGGTTAGGTTTATTCCGAGGTATCTTATGGTTTTTGGTGCTATTGTAAATGGAATTGTTTCTTTAATTTCTCTTTCTACAGTTACGTTTTTAGTGTATAAGAAAGCAACTGATTTCTGTGCGTTGATTTTGTATCCTGCCACATTACTGAATTGCTGGATGAGTTCTAGTAATTTGGGGGTGGAGTCTTTTGGGTTTTCCACATAAAGTATCATGTCGTCTGCGAAAAGAGAGAGTTTGACTTCTTCTTTGCCAATTTGAATACCTTTTATTTCTTTTTGTTGTCGATTGCTGTTACTAGGACTTCTAGTACTATGTTGAACAATAGTGGTGAGAGTGGGCACCCTTGGCGTGTTCCTGATCTTAAGGGAAAGGCTCTCAGCTTTTCCCCATTGAGGATGATATTCACTGTGGGTTTTTCATAGATGGATTTTATGAGCTTGAGGAATGTTCCCTCTATCCCTATACTCTGAAGAGTTTTAATCAGGAAAGGATGTTGTATTTTGTCAAATGCTTTTTCTGCATCAATTGAGAGGACCATATGGTTCTTCTCCCTCCTCTTATTAATGTGTTCTATCACATTGATTGATTTGTGAATGTTGAACCACCCTTGCATCCGGGGGATAAATCCCACTTGGTCGTGGTGGATGATCCTTTTAATGTATTGTTGGATCCTATTAGCTAGGATTTTGTTGAGGATTTTGGAATCCATATTCATCAGGGATATTGGTCTGAAATTCTCCTTTTTGATGGGGTCTTTGCCTGGTTTGGGGATTAAGGTAATGCTGGCCTCATAGAATGAGTTTGGAAGTTTTCCTTCTGTTTCTATTTTTTGAAACAGCTTCAGTAAAATGGGTATTATTTCTTCTTTGAATGTTTGGTAGAATTCCCCAGGGAATCCATCAGGCCCTGGACTCTTGTTTTTTGGGAGGTTTTGGATCACTGCTTCAATCTTGTTACTGGTTATTGGCCTATTCAGGTTGTCAATTTCTTCCTGTTTCAGTCTTGGCAGCTTATAGGTTTACAGGAAGGCCTCCATTTCATCCAGATTGCTCAGTTTATTGGCATATAGTTGTTGATAATAATTTCTAATAATTGTTTCTATTTCCTTGGTGTTAGTCGTGATCTGTCCCCTTTCATTCATAATTTTATTAATTTGGGTCCTTTCTCTCTTCTTTTGGATAAGTCTGGCCAGTGGTTTATCAATCTTATTAATTCTTTCAAAGAACCAACTTCTAGTTTCGTTGATCTGATCTACTGTGTTTCTGGTTTCTAATTCATTGATTTCTGCTCTAATTTTAATTATTTCTCTTCTAATGCGTGGCTTAGGCGTCGTTTGTTGCTTTTTCTCTAGTTCTTTAAGGTGTAGAGTTAGTTGGTGAATTCGGGATTTTTCTGTTTTTTTGAGTGAGGCTTGGATGGCTATGTATTTCCCCCTTAGGACCGCCTTTGCAGTATCCCATAGGTTTTGGACTGATGTGTTTTCGTTCTCATTGATTTCCATGAATTGTTTAAGTTCTTCTTTGATTTCTTGTTTGACCCAAACATTCTTGAGCAGAGTGGTCTTTAGCTTCCAAGTGTTTCAATTTCTGCCAAATTTTTTCTTGTGATTGAGTTCCAGTTTTAAAGCACTGTGGTCTGAAAATATGCAGGGAATAATCTCAATCTTTTGGTATTGGTTGAGACCTGATTTGTGACCCAGTATATGGTCTATTCTGGAGAAAGTTCCATGTGCGCTCGAGAAGAATGAGTATTCTGTTGTTTTAGGGTGGAATGTTCTGTAAATATCTATGAGGTCCATCTGGTCCAATGTATCATTCAAAGCTCTTGTTTCCTTGTTGATTTTCTGCTTAGATGATCTGTCCATTGCTGAGAGTGGAGTATTGAGGTCTCCTATAATTAACGTATTGTTATCAATATGACTCTTTATTTTGGTTAACAGTTGGCTTATGTAGATGGCTGCTCCCATGTTGGGGGCATAGATATTTACAATTGTTAGATCTTCTTGTTGGATAGACCCTTTAAGAATGATATAGTGTCCTTCTGTGTCTCTTATTACAGACTTTAGTTTAAAATCTAATTTGTCTGATATAAGAATTGTTACCCCAGCTTTCTTTTGAGGTCCGCTGGCATGGAAGATAGATCTCCATCCCTTCACTTTCAGTCTGGATGTATCTTTAGGTTCAAAAGGAGTCTCTTGTAGACAGCATATGGATGGGTCCTGTCTTTTTATCTGATCTGCAACCCTGTGACGTTTTATGGGAGCATTTAGGCCATTCACGTTGAGAGTGATTATTGAAAGATATGGATTAATTGTCATCATGTTGCCTGTGAAGACGTTGTTTTTATAGATTGTCCCTGTAAATTTCTGTTGTAGATCACTCTTGGGGTCTTTCTCCTTTTATAGAACCCCCCTTAATATTTCTTGCAGGGCCGGCTTAGTGGTCACATATTCTTTCAACTTCTGCTGGTCGTGGAAGCTCTGCATCTCTCCATCCATTCTAAATGAAAGCCTTGCCGGATAAAGTATTCTTGGCTGCATGTTCTTCTCATTTAGTACCCTGAATATGTCTTGCCAGGCCTTTCTGGCTTGCCAGGTCTCTGTGGATAAGTCTGACGTTATTCTGATGTTCCTCCCTCTGTACGTAAGAAATCTCTTCCCCCTAACTGCCCTTAAGATGGTTTCCTTGGTTCTAAGATTTGCAGGTTTTACTATTACATGCCGGGGTGTTGGCCTGTTTTCCTTGCTCTTGGGAGGGGTCCTCTCTGCCTCTAGGACTCGAATGTTTGTTTCATTCCCCAGATTAGGGAAGTTCTCAGCTACAATTTGCTCAAATACATCTTCTAGCCCTCTCTCTCTCTCCACTCCCTCCGGGATTCCAATGATTCTGACATTGGAATGCCTCATGGTGTCACTTATTTCTCTCATTCTATTTTCATGGATTCTGAGTTGTTTTTCCCTGGCCTCCTCTTTTCCCTTTTTATCTATTATACTGTCTTCCAGATCGCTTATTCTCTCTTCTGTCTCAGTTACCCTAGCTGTTAGATTATCTAGATTGGATTGGATCTCATTGATAGCATTTTTAAGTTCTGCCAATTCACCTTTTATTTCTGCCCTTAGAGACTCTATGTTGCCATTAAATGATTTCTCTATTCTAGCCATTGTCTTCACAATTGCTAGCCTGAATTCCATCTCCGACATCTTGGTTATATCTGCATCCATTTGTAAATCTGCAGCATAAATCATAATCTCTGAGTCTTTTCTGTTTTGGGGGCTCCTCCTCCTAGTCATTCTGTTGGTGGGTGTTTGAGGGAATGTATAGAGTCGAAATTATTGACCAGAACCCAAGCAAGATGCACCTGTTTCCTTGGGACCTTAGGGTTGCTGGCCTCTTGTTTTCCCAGCCTGTCTTCTGCGGGAGGGGCCTGCCGCGCTGTTACTCAGGCAACCCTGTTTGGGCGGAGTTGCCCTGTGCCCCTGTGGCGGGGGATGGGCTCAGTGGCAATCAGTCTTTGGGGCTGTTGTTCTCTGGTGCCTTTCCCTGGTGGCTTTCTATGTCTCCTCCGCGAGTCAGAGCAGAAGAGACCGTTTCCAACCCTCTGCCTCAGAGCAGAGAGACCGCAGTCTGTTCTTCAGTGAGCCCTCCAGGCCACACAGTCTCTGTTTCTGTCCGTGCTGCTATAAACTGCAGCGTCCTGGGTTGTGCGCCCCTCCGCAGCGCTCCCAGTCCTGCCTCCGGGTCAGGGCACATCTCTGCCCTTTGTGCTTCTAAAACCGCCAGCCACTCCCAATTTGCATTCCCACGACTCTGCCGCTCAGGGTTTCCACCCCCAGGGGTTGCAGTTCACTGGCGCAAGGGCACACCGGGTTTCCCTCTCGGAGGCTGCAGTTCGCGTGCGCGCGACCCCGCCGGTCTGGTTTTCCACCCCGGGGGCTGCCCTAAAGTCCTTTCCTGATGCTACCGGTCTGCGAGTCTGTGCCCCGTCCCCAGCGCGCGAGGCTGTCGCTCACCGGCGGTGTAGGATCCCCACGGCCAGGCACCCTCCCGCCGCCGTTTATCCTGCGATATCTGCCTGCAGAATCACGGCTCTCCGCTTCGTACCTCAAAACCAACCGCCTGCGATATTCTGTTTGTAGAGATCCAGATCTTCTTACATCTCAGGCTGGTTTTGTGGGTGCTCAGAATGGTCTGGTAGTTATCCAGCTCAATTCCGGGGACCAGTTGAAATAAGGTCCCCTACTCTGCCATCTTTTCCCTCTCCTGTAATGTATATATTTAAAGATCTATTTGTTTTAGAGAGAGAGAGGGAGTGAGCACGGGTGGGGGAGGGGCAGAGGGAGAAGAAGAGAGAAAATCTCAAGCAGACTCCATGCTGAATGCAGAGCCTGATGCGGGGCTCGATATCACGACCCTGAGATCACGACCTGAGCCGAAACCAAGAGCCGACACTTAACCCACTATGCCACCCAATTTATTTAATATATATATATATATACACATGTATGTGTGTGTGTATGTATATATGTATATATGTGTGTGTATGTGTATATATATATAAATCAGTTCCTTTCCATTTTCTCCTCTTCTATTCCTTTACTATCTAATATAAGATGTACTCATAGTGGTTCATCTCTACTGCAAAAGAGCAAATAGGGAGTTTGATGCTGGTCTGCTGGCTCATCTTGTTGGATGGAGTAGAGTGTCATCTGTGCTTGCAGCTTGTCCAGATCACCCTTTTAGCTTCTCTGAATCTCAGGCCAGGCATGCGTATAGCTCTGCAATGACAGGTCCTGGCTTCCGTAGGTCACCAGTGTGATGGAGGTTATAAGTGTTGAGAGACAGACACACATTCCAGTGGTTTCATCGATTTAGGTTCATCTTTGCAGATTTCAGTCTGCCTTGTTCTTTTCCTTTTTATACCCAGTTTTTCTTCCTCACTATAGGCCCTGCTGACCTATAGCGACTTTGGGTTCACCAACAAATGCAGAGTCAACGGTCATCCATAGACTTCTTCATCAGGTCCCCTTCCTGTCCAGTGGGGCTGATCCTCCAACCCTTGCCTTCTGGACTTAGACTTTGTCTTATACTGGACTTACACTCCCACCATTGGGTAAAGTCTAATATGTATAATAAATGCCTTAATTTGCAACACTCGGGTTGTTGGCACCCTGATAAGCAATCATCCTCATCATTAACATTTACTGTATTGCCAATATTGTTACAGTTTAATTTTTTCTAGGTCTGAAATTAAACTATAACAATGGATGTTTTGAGTATTATTATTAGGATTTTGCTTTAATTGAATAAAATATTGTTAGCTTTAAAAAAACGTTTAACATTTGTAACTGTGAGGCTCAAATTGGATTTTTACTGTTTTTTCATCCCTCACCTGCTGCATGAAAACAGACCATTCTGAGCAAAATTCAAAATACAAACAGGATTTTTCTATTTAATTCTCACTCCCTGGAGCCAACTGTGGGTCATGATTTTCTTTTTTAGTTATATTGTTGACTTCTGGGTGAACCTATAACTCCTGTACCTGTATTTTTTGAAGGTTGACATTGAGAGTCCAATATTACAGGATCACGGGGAGAAAATATCAGTTTTGCTGTGATGGCTTTTTGTGCCTAAATTGTTATAACATATTTAAATGTTAGTAGTGCTCCTAAGCATGTGCATTTCATTGTGCCTGGAGCGTAGTATTTTTGCTAAGTCATGGACATGTTAGAAAAAGAAATGGAGAGAATTTTTCTATGCTTTTATCCACTGTAGATTTGGTATGTTATATTACATGCTTCTTAAATTTAACAGAGAGTAATGTTCCCCCTCACTGTATCTTTCACCTAGGAAGAAATCTAATAAATAAAACTATTTGGTCCTGGAGAGAGAAGCCCAGGTAGATTCATCACAGCAGAATGCACTTTTGACTTAAGACTAGTATAACCACATTACATTGCAATGAGAGAATCAGGCTATATAAAAGCTGTTAAATAAATGTTATAATGCAGGCATCCTAATGGTGACCAAAGTTACATTAAAGAAGCATATTATAATGATACATTTGCATAATACCCAGTGTTTTATGTTTTCTGATTATCATTGTGAATCATCCTTGTTCATATGAAGTTTCTTGGAAATTGCATTGTATCACACAGGGCTTTATGTAACATTATTTCTTGGACTACAGAAAAAAGATGAAGGATTTCTTATTTCTTAAAAGGTAAAAATTGAGACAATTTTTAAGAGGTCAGAGAATGTCTTATTTTTGCCATACGTATAGGAAAGGAAAATGTCTCCTTTTCACATTCGGAATGGAAGTCATTCAAAAGTCAGAAGTAAAGAGGAAAACCAGTTCTTGAGCTTTGGCCTGATCAGATGCAACTATGATTTGGTGTGGCATTCAACCGTTCACCAGTTGAACCCGGCTGGGATGTAACTCAGCTAAAAAAGAATAAAAGTTAAAAAAAAACCCCACATAATAATAGTTGTCTGTAATGTTTATTAAATTGGCCAAGGACTTGAAAGTAATATCTTTGATAAGTCAGGTCATGAATTCTCTAAATTTGCCAGTCCACTCAAAGGGAAGATGCAGGCTTTCAGATAGCTGCCAACTGTTAAATAATTTTGATCACTGACTAATCTTACCTTGTGATTTAGGAGATGCTAGGGATTACATGAGGCTTAAGTTAGGCCAGCTTCCATTACTTTATCTCCTGTATCCTCTTTTCAGTATTTTGCTGTCATCAAGAAGTTACATAAACATTCCCAGGGTATAATCAGTCAGGCAGCCCATCTTGTCCCTTTCAGCTGGCTGTCAGGTCATTCTGGGGAAAATGAAAGCCTTAGAGGACAGGATAAGGTTATGTATTGCAGGAAGCCTAAAAAAGGTATCTGCTCATGTGCTCAAATAGACTTTACTAAAATGATAAAAATCATTTTTCAAATTGCAGATGTTGGACTTTATCCTATTTGGGCTTACTAAGATTTTGAAAACATAGTTCCATTTCTGGACAAATTCTTGCTTCCTGTTCATCTTTTCAAGCTCCAAGAAGATGAGAGGAAGATGAAATTCTTGTTCCGTTCTCTTTCCATTGCAATCTTAATAGTATATGAATCCGTTTCTTTTAACTATATTTGTTTTCAAACAGCCTTTCTTTTTTTTTTTCTCTTATAACAGGCTAACTGAGGGGCACTTGGGTGGCTCAGGCAGTTAAGCGTCTGACTCTTGATTTTGGCTCAGGTCATGATCTCAGGGTCGTGAGATGGAGCCCCGCATCAGGCTCAGCTTGGCATGGAGCCTGCTTAGGATTCTCTCTCACCCTCTGCCCCTCCCCACCCCGCTCGTGCTCTCTAAAAAAATAAATAAACAAATAAACATAAAATAAAATTTCTATAACAGTCCAAGTTGTTTTGTAACAACATCTACACCTGGATTTTTCTTTGTTTTACACACACAGAGACACACACAGACATATACACAGACATACTTCTTTTTCTCAAAAGCACACTTTGGGAAATCTTCACATGTGCTATGTTCTTGAATAGAAGATCAAGTATACATGGATTGGAAGATAGTATTAGTTTTTTTTTATTGCATCCTCTTTAAGGTGCAGATCACTCACAGGTGGAAAGAAGTGTTAATCTAAACATGGAGAATCTATCCTTATTTCCTGAAGAAAGGGAGAAGAACACAGAGACAGAAACTGACAGGAAGCATGTTGAAAGAGGAAAGGGAGAGTTTTGGAGTTGGAAAGCTCTGGACAGCATGAATCATTGAAGTAAATACAATTGGGGGTTAGTGTACAATTTTTGGTATTTGTTACACTAATAGATTATATTAGATATTGTGTTTCAATAATGCCATAACTGGAATTTTGAGATTTATCTATAGTGCCATTTATTTATTTATTTATTTATTAAAGATTTTATTTATTTATTTGACAGAGAGAGAGATAGTGAGAGCAGGAACACAAGCGGGGGAGTGGAGAGGGAGAAGCAGACTCCCCACTGAGCAGGGAGCCCGATGTGGGACTCGATCCCAGGACCCTGGGATCATGACCTGAGCCAAAGGCAGACGCTTAACGACTGAGCCACCCAGGTGCCCCTATAGTACCCTTTAAAATTTTAGATCCAACAAATTGTTTTCTGGAAATTTAGACAACTCATAAACAGACATATGACTAGCCAGGTAGATGATACACCAATAGATCCATGAAGATAGGACATGTGTTTATTATGGTCTCAGGGCCTACTAGAAGCATGGCAGGTGCCCAATAATTAATCATTGATTTATGGATGTTAATAGGTAAGGGGCCCTTATTTATATTCAGGGTCACTATCATTTGCTGTTTTACTCTTATGAGGCCCTAAGAATTATGACCTACTCAGGGTAACCTAGAAGAGTCAGGATTAGAATCCAGGTTTTCAAAATAAAATTGTAAATACTTAAGTCTTCTTTCTATTATCATCCCCATCTGGAAACAGCAAATTTTTGGCTGAGAAGTACATTAGACCATGTTACAAAACTGCATTTGAATTTCTTTAATTTATAACATACGGTAAGAAGTGAATAGTATGACATTTGTTACTGGCGATCGGGAGGAAAGAAATGTAATGGTATTAGTTCATGTGTTGTATATTCTTGTATGTAGTAGGCAGGTCAATCAAATGTTGTGCTCTATTTTCCAAGTTCCATTTTTCTCTTAGTCTTTTAGTTCCTTTGGATTTTATTACAGTGACAGTATCATCAAGTAATTTTTTTAGTTTAAAAATTGTGGTGTATCTTCCATTGCAGGTAAACCAAAATAAGAACCAATAATCTGAACCATCATAAAAAGAAAGTGTCATTAAAGGTAACCTTTCTTTTTACCTTTTGAGACCTACGATTTTGGCCAAAATTGTAGTGAGAGTAAAAGTGTGGCCTGAAGTGGCTGTCTGTATCATTCTTTTCTGTATGCTGTGGATTGAATTTTGTTGGGGCCAGAGCCCAAGGAGCACACTTGCTTTATTTAGCCCACAGGGAAACCAATCACTAGTCCCTAGACAGGTATGCAATTTTGAATTTACTTAACCTTTCATCTTTTGCTAGGTAGCAATAATATAAAATAGCAAGATGAATTGAATTAACAAGAGTAAGAAAAACGAGTCCTAGTAAAAATAAAAGGAGGAAAGTAAAGTGATTACAGGTAGGTTAGTTCATGAAACGTATCCTCTTAAATCCTGCATGTGATATTACCAATACTAAGGTAGAGTCATCTTTAAGATTTCTAGCAGTGAGTGAAAAAATATGGCAGTAGGGCCAGTCTTACTTTCTGGGTCATAAATGCTGACCAAGAGAGATACAACCATGTATTATACTGAGAAAAGAGATAGACACTGTGCACCAAAGTGAACAATGTCTTTGATAAAAGCGATGAGTTTCATTGAGCTCTTTCTTATAACCTTCCTCAATCTAGGTCTTTAATGGCAATTCAATTGCATCAATTTGTAGAGGACACCACGATGTTGTGCAAGTAGGCTGCTCTCTCGAATGGTCTAATTTAACTCAGGGATGAATTTTAAAGAATCTAGAAGAGAGAATAGATGGCACATGCTTTCAGCAACCCTCCATAAATATTGTTTGCCACTGAAGTCTTTTGCTAGGTTTTGGGCTGCAGTGAATTTGACATTATGGCCCAGACAGGAAGTGGCCTGATGTTCTTTGGCCCGGCTGCCCCTGTGCATGGACAGGTGCTCTAGCACTCAGCCATACTGGGGGCAAGGTAGAGCTTTTATTGCAAAAAGTGACATGCTTGCCTAGGGCGCATTCCTCAAGAGAAGGCCACACACCATTTGGGGGATGTTGGCTGAGATGAAATTATGCCAGCCAGGTTTTTCTCCAGGGGGTGCCTTGGGACTCTCTACCTAACCAATAGGCAGTAGAAGCCTAACATGTTCTGTCCTAAACAATGGCCAGAGCAATTTAATCTTAATATATTTTAAACAGGTATAATTGAACTTCTGCTTTATAAAACATAGTCTTAATAAAATGCATTAAAATAAACTTTCTGGTATACAGTCAAGTTCCAGTCAGGAGATAGATATGATACCAGTAATTTGGGGAAAATGATAATTTTTTTTTCATTTTATTTTAAATTAAGATATAATTTATATGCAGTAAGATAAATTACTCTTAGCATTCAGTCTATAAGTTTTGATAAATGCATTCAGGCATGTAACCACTCCACAATCTATACATAGAACAGTTTTATCATCTTAAAAAAGACATGCAACCCCCATCGTAGTCAGTCCCTCTTCTCATCCCTAGCCCAGCAACCATTGCTTTCTGTTCCCATAATTTTGCCTTTTCTAGAATGTTATGGAAATGGTATCACAGTATATAATGTTTTGAGACTGGCATCTTCACTTAGCATAGTGCATTTGAGATTCATCCATTTTGTTGCATGTATCAGGATTTTGTTTGTCTTTATTGTTGAGTAGTATCCTGTGGTATGGACGTGTTGGTTTGTTTATCCATTCTGCAGGTGAGGGACATTTAGGTTGCTCCTATATTTTGATGATTTGTGTGCAATTTTTAGTGTGAACAAAAGTTTTCATTTCTCTTGCTATGAAGTTTGTCATAGAGATTGTTTTTTAAAATTAATTATGGTCTACCTTCAAATAATATTATACCACTTCATGTGTAATGTAGGAATCTTTCAACAATGTGTCCCCAATCTCCCCTCCCATCTTTCATGCCAGTTTTGCTACACATTGTACTTTTACCTAAGTTATGATCCCATGGAACACTGTTCCCATTTTTTGCTTTAGACAGTCAATAGACTTTGAAGACATTTGAAACTTGACTTTTTATTACTTTGTTTATGCCATTTTTAGTGGTTTTTATTTCCTTGTGTAGATCAAAGTTTCTTTCTGGTATTATTATTTTTATGTGAAGATTTTTTTTAATCTTTCTTATAATGCAGGTCTGCTAGTAACCAACTGTTTTTGTTTATTTGAAAAGTATTTCTCCTTCATTTTGTAAGCTATATTCATTGCATATACAATTTTGTGTTGATAGTATTTTTTTTCCTTCAGCACTTTACAGATGTCACTCCATTGAGCAGGAATATTTAATACAAAAACACATTAATTTGTAAAAGTGGTTAATGGCTAAAATGAGTAGAAAAGGACCCTAAGGAATATGGAAGTTGCTCCTACAGGACTAAGGGAGCATAGCCAAGGAAGGAACAAAGAATTTGGAAGATGTCCCCTCCTACAACAATAGATTCCAACCTCATGGGACAGGGTGTGGCTGTGGATTGCTAGATGGTGGAGAAGTTCTCTTTGGCATTGAGGGATGAAGGTGGTCTACAGAAGGTTGCCCCCTGGAAGGTCACAGAAACTGCTTGGAGAGTGAAAACCCCTGGGACTCTTGCATGCCCCCAGCTCACCATCCCAGAGGAAGGGGAAAAAATCACCCCAGAATTGGGAAAGGAAGCCCCTTTCTGTGCTATTTCTTCCAGTGTCTCCCTCTAACCCTCTCCACTGACAAAGCCTAACATTGTATCAGCTAACAAAGGAGGGGTATTTGCTTTACTCTAAAAATGCAGGACAAAAAATTGTAGATTTGGAGCTAAGAAGCAATAAATTGATAACCAGCCCATGTGCCAAAATAAACGAGATGCAAAATGTACAAGGAGCCATATAAGACTTGCCCACATAAATGGCTAGAAAACTTTATATAGAATAACCTGCGCTGATGCCTTCAGCAAAGAATCTTTCCTTGCCTCTTCCAGTGTTTTCCAGTGTCTGGTGGCCCCAGGCATAACTCAAGCCTCTGCCTCCATCTTTATATGGGCTTCTCTGTGTGTCTCTCTCTGGGTCCTTTCCTCTTCTTATAAGGGTACCAGTCATTGTATTTACCCACCTAAATCCAGGATGATTCTATCTTCAGATCCTTACTGGATCATATCTTCAAAGATCCTATATCCAAATGAGGTCACATTCTGAAGTTCTGAGGAGACACAGATTTGGGGGGAATATTTTTCAACCTACCACAATCATACGAAATCCAGTTGCATTATATACATACTAACAATACACACTTGGAAAATAAAATTTAGAAAACCATGTATAATCCCAATTAAGAATAAATTCAGTAGCAGATATGCAAGTTTTATATACAAACCTACCACACGTTGCTGGGAGAAATTAAAGACCCAAATAAATGGAGAAATACACCAGATTCTTTGATCAAAAAACTCGCTAAGATGGCAGCTTTCCCCACATTGATCTATAGAGTTAATGCAATTTCAGTGGAAATTCTGGCAGGCTTTCAGGCAGAAATTAACAAGGTGATTCTTCAACTTATATAAAATAAGCAAAGAGTTTGAATGGATACTTAGCAAAAGAAGATACGAATGGTCAATGTGTACATGAAAGGATGCTCAACATCTTTAATTATTATGGAAATGCAAATTAAAATCATAATGAGATACTGAAAGACACCAGGTAGAATGGCTGAAATAAAAAATATTATAATATTAAGTGTTGGTCAGGAAGTGAAGCAATTGGAACTTTCATGTATTGTTGGTAGGGCTGTAAAGTGGTCCAGCTTTAGAAAGCCATTTCAGCAGTTTTTAAAAATGTAAACACACATTCATCATATGACCCAGAAATTTCACTCTTAGGTATTGATGAAAGAAAAATTAAAATGTATGTCCATATAATAATTTGTACCTAAGAATGTCAAGAGCAATTTTATTCATAAACTCCAAAAGTGGAAAACCAACCACATGTCCCTCATCATGTAAATTGGTAACGTGTCATATATCCATATAATGCAAAACTACTCAGCAATGAAAATAAGTGAAATACTGATAATAGATAACAAACGATTCACAAAAACATTATGCTAAATTAAAGAAGTCAGGCATACAGCAATGCCTACTGTATGATTTCCTTTTATCTATAGAGCTAGAAGTCACGTCAATGTTTGCTTGGGGTGAGCACTTCAACAGCTGGTAGGGGCATGAGGGAATTTTTTTGGGGGGGTCCATAGTCTGTGGTTTGATGAATATGGTAGTTACATATATAATAAGCATTTTCATTGTTCTGTGCACTTTAAAGGAGTACATTTTATTTTATGTAATTTATACGACCAAGTAGTTTATTGAAAGAAAATCCAAATAACCTGAGAATAATTTCCACCTCGTGTTGAGAATGAGTGCCAGATTGCATGTTCTTCACAAGAGCGTGGGACCTGAGAAAGTGAGGAAAGAGACATTTAAAAAAAATTTTTTATTGTTATGTTAATCACCATACATTACATCATTAGTTTTTGATGTAGTGTTCCATGATTCATTGTTTGTGCATAACACCCAGTGCTCCATGCAGAATGTGCCCTCCTCAATACCCACCACCAGGTTAACCCATCCCCCACCCCCCTCCCCTCTAGAACCCTCAGTTTGTTTTTCAGAGTCCATCGTCTCTCATGGTTCGGAGAAAGAGACATTTTTAATTCCTGATTAGTGTAGTGTGGCTTGAGGTAAATAGGGCCCCAGCCTGGGTGATGCCTGTTCGAATTTGGTGCATAGGAAAGAAGAAGTGATAGAGTTCACAAGAAGTAATAGGCAAGGCAGAAATAGCTCCCAACTCTTCCCTCTTCAATTCAATTTAAATTTGCTTGAAAAAATTTCAAGTAGGGCAGTTGAGCCCTGGTCCACTGTGCCTAAACCTGGAGCTTCCTACACTCCAGAAGAGTCTGACCCACTCTCTTCCCTGGGGAGGAGGGGGGGGGGAAGGGAGTGGAGCAAAACGAAAAAGGACAAAGGTGTGGGGCATTGTCCCAGCTACTTCACATTTGTCATCGCATTTCACTCGTAAAACCTCCCTGATATGTAGTAATATCACATTTTCCTGAGTTTTAGAAAGAGAAAGCAATGCACGCACTGTCATACAGCATTTAAGTGGCCCAACCTGGATATGAACCACCCTCTGCCTCCAAAGCCTATCTTGAGTACATAGCATTGGGGTTATGCTCCCTCTTTCCCAGATTGTTTCTTTCCTGCACATCACCTTGTAATTGTTCACATCTGTGTCCTTAATAGGCTGTGAAGAACTTTTTCATTTATCTCTTATTTTAGGCACCTGAAATGTTTGGCCCTAGGTCAATGTCTGTGAATGAATTAGTTCACTGCACAGAAAGATCAGAATTGTGCTTAGAATGTCAAGATTTACAATTGCAGGAGCGACTGGCTATAATACCACTGTATTCTCATAATAGGGTTTGCAGCGGACCATTCAAGTCAAGGTGAAATAAAAAAAATCAGCAACAAAGGGTAAATTGTTTAAGTCTCAAGCTGAGTTATTTCTGGCTCAGTTTCGAGTTCTAGGGAATGATGTTTATTAGTTCTTTGATATAATCTAGACTGGCCATTCCATTTGGGGAAACAATCGGCGTTTAACTTGTGAGCACGGAAATTCTTTGCCGCAGCTAGCCTCACCTTTGAGGCCCCTTGATCAGATTATAGCAACGGGTTGCACTTAAGCTGGAAGAAGTACTAGTAGTAATATGCATTTGTTCTGGTTAGCTGTATTTTCCACTCTACTTCTGTGTTCTAAAGTCTGCAGTAATTGCTTACTCCCACATGGGGGAGTTCAGCGGGCTGACTTGAAGCTATGGAGTCTCAGGTGACTGGAGATCTAAACACCTCGGAAGTACACAAGCGTCTGTCTCCTGGTGCTTTATTATGTCAGCACGGAGGTCAGCGGGGAGCTGGATTGTAAAGTTGAAACTTTGCATCAGTTTGGGAAAAAAGAGAAATCACTTTTCTTGAAACGTCCAGTTGAGCCAAATGTTTTGACCTCTCGTATAAAAAGCAGGGTCTTGCCTACCAACATCCTGCCTTCTTTGTGAACAATACCCTGATTCTATTCAGGTTGCAACTAAACCAGCCCCAGGTGAAGCTGGTTTGTCTAATCCGATGTGGCAATCCGGATCCCTTAGCCGTTGATTGGCCTAAGTATGAGCATGTGGTTTACTTCTTTTTTTTTTTTTTAAAGATTTTATTTATTCATTTGAGACACAGAGATACAGAGAGAGGGCATGAGCAGGGGAGAGGCAGAGGGAGAGGGAGAAGCAGGCTCCCCTCTGAGCCAGGAGCCCGATGCGGGGCCCGATCCCAGGACCCTGGGATCATGACCTGAGCTGAAGGCAGATGCTTAACCATCTGAGCCACCCAGGTGCCCCATATGTGGTTTACTTCTAACCAATGAGAAGTCACGGGGAAAATCTGTTGGGGGAGGATTTAAGGAGCCTGCTTTTTCTCCCCGAGGGAGCGAGTCGTGCAAGCGGGGGTGTTTTGTGTCTCTCTTGTTTTGGGTGCCATCAACTGAAGCACATTCCCCGTCTCGTGCTACTTTAGGAGGCCCACCCACTCACCCCTCGACTATCCGTGGGATGTACTGCTTAGAGCGGGCAGTCAGCACATTGAAGGCTGTGAGGAGAAGGGTAAGCAAGTGTCTCTCGGACCCAGTGATCTGACATATTTGTGCTATTGAACCAATCCTAGAATTGCTACTTCAGACTTTTTGTTACATAAAGAAGTGGGATAACTCTATCACTTAAGTTTGCAATGGTCAAGTATTTTGTCACTTGCTGTGGAAGTGACATTCTGACACGTGTCACATTCTGACCATTGATATGCTGTTTAATACAGTTAATTGGTTTCCTTTTCTCCCTTCCTTCCACCTCTAAAACAGAACGTATGTCCCTCTACTGTTCTCTTACAACCGAGTTTCAGTAAAGAGTTAAAATTGCTGCGTTTTTGCCCTTTTAAAGTTTTTAATATTCTCGGGAGTCTTAAAAAGATGGAGTCAATCATAGCAAAGTAATTATTTAATTAAGCATTTTTGGAATGACTGTTCTCACTCAGTGAAGATATGTTAAAATGATGAGGCCTTAAGCCGTTGTCTATATTCAACGCTTACATTTAAACATCGTTATTCACTGTCCTTAGTCTAAAGTGACAAGAGACTGACTAATTAGAATCAGATGTTTCATTTGAAGTTGGCAAACCTGCACTCCCACACGTACGTGTGTTTCCCAATCAAGGCGACCTTTACTGCTTAGAATATATATACTTTTACTAAGCCCCTAGTTCATGTAATATTTGTTTCAGGATTTCTTTTTTCTTTTATTGTTAAGAAAATGCAGTAACTTTTCAGAGCATTTAGAGAGCACTATAAATAATTTACACCCTGACAAATGCCTGCCCAGTGAACAGAGAGCAGAACATGTGTGGGGTTAGGCCTCTCGTTACTCTGACTTGCTGGCAGCCCAACTGCACCTGAAGGTCCAGGGGAAAATTTTTCTCTCCCACTATGTATTCTTAAAACAGGACATGTACCTTTTGAATATTCTGAAGATTTTTCTGCCGGGTGTAGATAGCTTCCACTGGTATCTTAAACCCTAGCTGGAAAGCTACCTGGCCCTTGGTATTGCTATTAAGGCAGAGTTATTTATATAGAAATGCATTCTGTTTTATTTTCCTCCTCTTTGGTATGCATGCTCTTTCTCCAGGTAGCTGGAGTATTTCTGCAATATGTAGTGTATTTATAAATACTCCACTACTGCAAACAAAAATACCCAGTGTTCTTTTTGTGGGTCAGGTTACCAGTGCCTTTGTATGGATTCCCCAAACCTCCCAAGGTTGGCTCAGGTTTTTTGGGGGAGAGCACCCCCAGAATCATTTAATGTGTCCTTGAGTCCTAGTCTCTGACCACATAGACTTCTATATTAATTATGACTTGGAGGCATGTGCTTATAGATCTCATATAGGTGAAAAACACATTTTTTTCCTTGAGATAATTTTATTATTCAGTAAAAAATTCAGAGTAATGTTCCACACATTTTGTTATATTTTATTTTTAGTCCCTTATCTTTAGAGAGTAATTTGAATTATCAGTCTTGTAAAGCTTTCATTGACTTTATATCTGAATATTACTTTTTTAGGGTAAAATAGATTGGTAGTTTTTATTTCTGATGTATAAGAATCTGTAATGATCACTTTTTCTTAAGGGAGGGCCATCAGTTTCCGAGTGAGGTGGCAGTAGAGACTGAGATTATGGGTGAGGATCCCCAGTGACCTAAACATGATGAATAATGTCATTTCTAATGAAGTTGGAGAGGCTGTGCGAGTGATTTTTTTTTTTTTTTTGGAAGGAAAACAGAGTTCGGTTACACCAGGAAGCACTAAAGAATGTAGTAAAATGGGGGCACCTGGGTGGCTCAGTTGTTAAGCGTCTGCCTTCGGCTCAGGTCATGATCCCAGGGTCCTGGGATCGAGCCCCACATCGGGCTCCCTGCACAGCGGGGAAGCCAGCTTCTCCCTCTCCCACTCCTCCTGCTTGTGTTCCCTCTCTCACTGTGTCTCTCTCTGTCAAATAAATAAATAAAATCTTTAAAAAAAAAAAAAAGTAGTAAAATGAGAAAGAAATGCAAGAGGTGAGATAATGATGATTTAAGAATTTGTACAAGTAGCTTTATTCTTATAATTTGGTGCTTAAAACCGCACCCTATCGGGAGGGGTTGGAATAGAGGCTATTTACTAAGTAGTACAGGAATATTTCAGTATTTCGGAAGTGGATATGATCATTCCAGTGATTGCCAACTAAATACTTGCCTTGCCTTCTTGTAGTAAGTATCCCTCAGTGCTGATGCCTCTGCTCTGCGTTTCTTTTGATTCCTGAGCCAATGAATGTTTTGCCCCCATTATTATTGTAGGTTTCTGTTGACCTTCTGGTCTACACAAAAATGTATCTTGTTTTTTGTCCTAGTTAAAATTAGTTTTTTAAAAAAGCTATTAAGGTAGTGTTGGGAAAGTGTGCATTCAAAAATACCAAATGAAGTGGAAATCTCCTTGACTGTATCTTTTTATTATTAAAAAAAAAATGCTTTTTCTATCAGTGCTATGTGTTTGGGGAAAAAAGGTTTCCCAGCCTTGTGTTGGCTTAGCCTGATGTCTCATTCTGTCCTCAGACAACTCCTGATTTGCTTCCATTCTCACCACTCTCCCAATATGGCAGATCACCCAAGACTCTGTCTCCAAACCCAGCTGACAATTTGAAATCCTCTTCCTTGTACTCCCAGCAGCATTTGGCCAGTTGACCATCCATGCATCCTCCAAATGTTCTTTCCTGTTAGCTTATGGACACCATGTTCACACTTTTCTCCCTACCTCTCTAATCATTCCTTCTAAGCATTGTTTTGCCTTCTGTTCTTGACTTTAAAATTTTGGAAGGCTTCATGACTACCCTTTTACTGCTCATTCAGCATTTTTTCTGTAGGTGATTCTAACTACTTCCTCCGCTTTCAGCACTATATTCTGGTATTTTCCAAATTCATAGAGAAGTCTTAGCTTCCTACCTTAAACCAAATTCTGTCGGAGACATCTTTGTTTAGATAATTCCAAATAATTTTGATCTTAACATACCTGAAATTGAACTTGTAATCTTTTTTTAATTTTATTATTTTTAAAAATTTATTTTATTATGTTAATCACCATACATTACATCACTAGTTTTTGATGTAGTGTTACATGATTCATTGCGTATATATTTTTTAAAGATTTTATTTATTGACAGAGAGAAAGAACGCACGTGTGCGCACGCACGCACAGGCAGGGGGAGCGGCAGGCAGAGGGAGAGGGAGAAGCAGGCTCCCCGAGGAGCAAGGAGCCCGATGTGGGGCTCAATCCCAGGACCCTGGGATCATCACCTGAGTCGAAGGCAGACGCTTAACAGACTGAGCCACCCAGGCGCCCCATGAACTTGGAATCTTTTAGTTTTGGATTTCCCGTCTTTCCCGTCTCTCCCGTCTCAGTGAATTTCACCATCCTTGCATTTGCTCTTGCTAGAAATTAAGGAGTCAACCTCGTTGCCAATTCTCCTAAATGCTCACTTAAATCTGTCACCAAGTTCCATTAAGTTCTGCTGCCAAAGTGTATCTAGACTCTCACCACTGCATCTACTGCAACCACTAGGCTACTGCAAACCAGAAGCCTGGCTGCTTTAGCCACTGTATGAGCTTCCTATTTGCTCTTAAAGTCTTACCACATTTGAATCCATTCTGCACAAACCAGGTAAAGAAATCTATTTAAAATAGAAATCAGATTTTGTAATTCCCTTCTGGGTTACTCTGAGTTTTGCAGAGGGTAGACACCAAGGTACAGTTAAATGTGTGTGGATTTTATTAGGAGAACTCTAATAAAAAAAAAAAAAAAAAAAAGGAAGGGAGCTGGGGAACGTTGGAGAGCCATGAGACCAGCATACAAGACTGACTAAGAGAAGGAGATTAGGAGAGAAGGTTGGGTGGCAGCGTCCCAGATTGGTCAGTCTAAGGACATGTGGCAAGGATGTGGAAGAGTCTTTGAGACAAAGTTGCCTATAAAAGGAGTGTGTCTCCCAGGAATTGGTCTATTTTTGCATGTCGCTGCTGTAGGTCACTGGTTTGGAGCAGCCTGTGAGAAGTGTCGCCTTGGGGCAAATGCCACTGTGGGTATCAGAATGAAGCAGCTGAATATTGGGACAGTTATGTCACCTGTAGTTGAAGTGTGAGGCATATTCTCATGGTCATCTGTAGTAGTTTCCTAGGGCTGCCATAACAAATTACCACAACCTGGGTGTCTTGAAACTACAAAAATTTATTCTCTCATGGTTCAGGAGGCTGAAAGTCCAAGATCAAGATGTTGGCAAGGTTGGTTCCTTCTGGAGGCTCTGACGGGAAAACTGTTCCATACCCCTCTCCTAACTTCTGGTGGTTGCTGTCAATATTTTGCGTTCCTTGACTTGTAGGTACATGATTCTAATCTCTGGCCCCATTTTCACACTGCCTCTCCCCGTGTCTGTGTGCCTTCTCATCTTAAAAGGACAAAAGTCTTTGGATTTAGGCCTCACCCTAATATAGTATGACCTCAACTAACGACATCTGCAAAGATCCTATTTCCAAATAGGTCTTATTCTGAGGTTCAAGATAGACAATTTCTGGGGGAAGCTGTCCAATGCACTATATTGCCATACCTCCTTAAGTCTTCAATAAATAGAACACAAATAGGTTAAAATGAGGGAGGTTTAATGAAAATGAGTAATACATAAAAATGCAGTTGGAATGGTGTTAGGAAGGAAAAGGAATGCCTCTGGTCAGCAGGAACATCGGATAAGAGGGTCTGGGAGTCTGAGAGATGGTGTGTGATATTATAAATGGAGAGAAAGGGAGAGTGGAAGAGGTGTTTCAAAGTGAAAATATAGAGAACCTGACAACTGACTACATAGAGGAAGTGAGGGAAAGAAGGTATAAATGGTGATCTGACCGGCAGATAATAGTGGAAGAAGATCGGCTATTGAGAAAGAGCACTGCTCTTGGTCAACATTTAATTCATCTGTTTGCTGTTACAAATTTGTGGAGGTGGAAAGATAGGGGGAGCTATCTAAGAATAGATAACATGGGTTAAGATGAAAGATGCTGAAATCCTAATGAAGGAGCTCCCCAAGTAAGAAGGGGTGGGAGAATACCGTGCATTAGGAAGTCTATCAGTCTTAGATTAGAGAACAGTTGTCCCTCTTCTGTAGACATAGAGGTGCATCTTTTGGATAGTGTGAAGTCCGCTTTGCCCTTCTGTTTGTAGCACAAAGCTATGAAACAAAGCAAAGCAGCAAATGTGAACAGTACTCAGCTGGGGACAACGAAATGGTGTTCCCATTTGTGAAGAGCAAGATCTGTGGGCAGGGATCAGAGAAAGTAGAAACACAGGCATTTTAATTCCTTAAATTTCTGCATTACAGAATATGCAGACTGTATATAATACAAGATCCTAAAATAGATCTGGTTGGTAGATTTCAAGTGAAGAAGAGCTCTGTTGCCCTTATGTGTATTTTGCACAAAACTGAGCTGTTTTCCAGCACTTCCTTCCACAATGCTTCTATATTCTCAGTCAGAGCAATGTCTAAGTCAGAGTTTCTCCACCTTGACACTATTAATCATTCGTTGTGTGGTGTGGTGGTGGGGAGCTGTCCTGTGCATCGTAGGATGGTTAGCAGCATTCCTGACCTCTACCCACTAGATGCCATTAGCGAGTCCCCTCCCCGCCAGTTGTGATAGTCAGCGTTATCTCCAGACCTTGCCAAATGTTCCATGGGGATGAAATCACCCCTGGTTGAGAACCACTGGTTTAAATCATGGCTGTCACAGGCAAGATATGCTTGGTCTGTAGAGTAGGAACTCTCAACATGATAACATAATGAAGGAAATGTGCTAAATGAATTACATATCAGGTAAAGAGGATTTGATTGAAAAGCTCTGAGCATTGCCAGCTTTGCTGACAGCTGTATTGGAGCCAGAGTGCTGAATGTACACTTGGGAAGTTTCTCAGTCAGCTCCCAAGTTTTGGAAGAGAGAACAAATGCCCAAATATTTCCTCATCTGCTGGTCCTAAGATTGCATTGCAGAACTTTGCGTGGGGAGATGACCTGAGTACTACTGATGACTACAAATGAATGCCTAAGAATTGTCAGATTAGCCTATTTCCACATATCCTCTTGTTTGTAGTTTGCTAAATGTCTTGGATAAAATCTTATGAAGGTTGAAAAAGCCCAGAAAGGCTTTTTGATTTACTCAGCTCTTAATGCTCAGTCTTACTAATATAAATGTAATTGATGTCTTCTACTTGTTATCTGTATAGAAGGTTGGGTTTTGAAAGCTTTTCTGAGATGTGGTTGGGATTTCTTGGTGAGATTTGTTATCCTCCTTTTCTCTAAGAGTCTCAGCCCAGCAGGTCTTTTCTCCCTCCGTTGTGAGTTCAGTGGAGTTTGCACCCTGCCAAAGCAGGCTTTCTCCTTCCTAATTCTCTTTAGCTTTTATTTGTAGCTTTGTTCTGTGGGGATCCTGAACCTACAGTGCATAAAATGTGGCAGATATCAAAACTGCTGACAGTCTTTCAAAGCAGACTGAGCGAGCAGCCAAATTTCAGGGTTGTGCTTAATTTGAAAAATTGGTTAGGAAGTCTTGCATGCAGGGAAGCATCTGGGATGTTTGAAAAATGGCGTTGGTATTCCTAGCTGAAGAGAGGAGGCTGTTGACCAGTGTGGAATGAAGCAAGCATCCTGCTCTGCATTCCAGTACTTAAAATTTTTTTTCCTCCTTTTTAAAGTATGCATCTTTGCTCCTTTTATCATTGAGGGGCTTTAAACCCACCATGTACCTTCCTATCTCTCTGGAGGTGATGGAAGGAGAGGAGCTAGAGTGGATCAGATTGGTGGGGGGGGGGGCACCCAGGACAAGGTACCAGTCATCCATCACACTTATTCCCCACTGCTGTTAAAAATGCTAAATGGCAGCCTCAGAAGAATTCTCCCCTTGGTGTCTCCAGCAGGAATTTCCTTGACTGTATAATAATCAGATCTGACCAGATGGTGATGAGTCTGGGAATGCTTTCTGAATGGATACTTTTTAATCATTCCTGCTAGGCTTCCTAATTCTGAGTGGATCAATCAGCTTCAGGCTGTGCAAGTTATAAGAAGTCTCACAATTTGGACTGAAAGATTGTTACCAATTGTGATTTCCCATAGTTTAATGGGAGGGCAATCTTCCCTGTCTGCAGTAATTTTAAGTGAAGTGACCGATTGTGACAGATTGACAGGTGCCATGTAGAGAGCTGATGACATAGGCTTGGATCCTGTCCGCGCCTTTTTATATATTTAGCCTATAAGAAAGATCACTGCTGGGGTCTCAGGTCTATGTGGTCCTCTCCTACAATCTGAGGTCTGAGCTTCTGAGTGTCTGAACTTGATGATCTTGGCTGTTGTGGTGGGTGCTTTGGGGCCTCCCTCCGATCCTCTTCAGAGTCCTCTACTCAGCAAAGTTTTTGGCTGCTAGTGGCTTGCAGCTGGGTCCCTCTCTAGAAGGAAGCTGCTTCTACCAAGATCTCTTCATTCCTCTTCTCTTCCTGAGGAACCCATATCCAGCGATCGGGCTGGGGTGCAAGGGGGCTTTGCTTCAATCCTGGGCACATGTAAAGGACAGTTCCCCACTCCCGTGTTCTGTATGGGGTCAGCCAAGGCCCCTTCTCCCCCTGCCTGATCCTGCTGCCACAGTTAATGCTCCCCAGATAATTTCCTGCGTGCAGATTTCCTCTGAGTCTGCTTCTGCAGCCCAACTAAGGCAGCCACTTAGGGGAGGAAAGAACAAAACAAAACAAAAAAACCAACAAAACCAACCAAACAAAAAAGCAGCAGTGGATGTCCTGTCCTCTGTTCAAGGACCTTTTTCAGTTGCAGCCTAAGAATGATTTATCAGAACATGATAATCTTTCTCTTAATGTTGGACGTAATAGAATTCTTTTTCCCCCCATCAAGTAAAAAGCTATGGTAATCATGCAACAGACACTGAGAATCTTACCCATGCTAGGTATTGGGGCATTCACAGGTGACATAAAGATGATAGGGTCTCTGTGCCTGAGGAGATTGCGGTCTAGGAAAAAGACTGTGTAACTCCTGCCCCCTTCAGAACCTGTAATGGACTGTGACAAGGGGCAGCAGTAAAGCAGGGAAGACAGGACAGGGATATACATGTAGGAATACGTGCACAGATAACAAAGTCCCAGCTGAAAGCCTGCCCCCTCCTCCCCACTGACATCTCTGCCTCTCTTCTCTCTGAGCTGTTCAGAATAGTGGTGCTTCCCATATTCTAGTTCTTTTATTACTTAAAAATACACTACCTTTGTGCTTGTTGGTCTTAATTTACTTTAGATTACAAAAATGCCAGTAGATGTTCTACAGCTTTTTAGAAATTCTGCTCTATGGTGGAATGAGCATTGCATTCCATTTTTAGTGCAAATGTTCCCTGTACTTAGGTACTTTGATTGTAGTTTGGTAGAACAAAAATTCTTAAAATTCTTATTTCTTGTTGATTATGCACAATGTTCAAGTCATAATTTTCTAAATTTGTGTTTGTTTTAAATTGAGTTTGGACATTTGGAAGTTGGACTGTTTTTGCAAAATTCTAGTTCTGTTCACATCTGTTTATCATCTATATCATTAACATGAGTATGGTTTCAGTGGGAGTAAGACTTAAGAATACTAAAGGCAATTTAGGATGAAAACTTTTGAAACAAAGTTAAAAATCCCCTCAGATTCAACAAAGTCTATTCCTAAACTAGTTTTATAAGTACATTTGAAAGGAAATTGTGTATTTAGGACATTTAATGTAGGTGACACAGTCTAATGGATTTGGCAATAAAAGTGGGAAAATATTATGTCAGAGATTAGCAAGAAAAGAAATGCAAATGAAGTCCTTTACATTTGCTAAAGTTTTTTTTTTTGCTAAATGTTTTGTTGATCACGTATTAGAATAAAAATCATTTTTGACCCCTTATTAAAAGGAGTCAGGTGTGCAAAACTGATGGCGTGGAAGATGATCAATGTTCTTTGGAATAATAAAGGAAACTAACATTTTTTATGCAAATGAATACTCTTAGAGTCTGCATAATAATCTTAGGCACTCAGTTTTTATCTGAATGTAAGCAGAACTATTTGGAGTCATAGTAAGTTAAAGCGTGCGTGCATATGGGATTTCCCCCTCCCTCCCCGCTCCCACCCCATGAGTTTTCATTGACTGCCACATCTCTTCCTGTTTGGCTTCTGGCTTCTTAACGACCGTGAGCTGGCCTGAGCATGGAGCCTTTGACTGCAGGAGACACTGGTGATTGGGAGAATGTGGTCAGTTGTAAATAGTCCCAGATAGTAAGGGTCCTGAGCCCACACACTCGTGGTGCATTCCTTTACTAGAGCATTAAGCACAGCAAGAGGATGGTGGGCTTGGGGCGGGGGACAGGGAAGAGAGGATTTAATGTTGGAGGAGAGAGAATGCTAAGTCCAGGCTCAAATTGGTCACCTGCTGGGCAGCAACAACTGTGAGATCTTTAAGCTTCCCTCAATTCCTTTAGCTATAACTCAGGAACTAGGGACTCTTCTTCCTTTGAGAATCTCTACTCTTCAGGACCATCCTGAATGTGCATGTGTAAAACCCCAAACTAACCTTTCTATACTATTTGACACTCTTCTGTGTAATTTCACACTGTTAATTCTGTGTCGACTGATTCTGTTCTCCTCCTTTACCACAGTTCACCTGGGAACACATGTCTGGACCACTTCTTTGACTTTCCTATAAAGAATTTTCTCCAAATCTTGGGCCAAAGGCAGCACATGAGATGACATGAGGGGACTCAAAGGGCATTAAGTAATAACCTATCACACTGAGAATTCATTTCTATCTCCTTTTAAATTACTTTTAATGGGTTATTATTTTAGATTGTGGCAAGTTTGTCTTCCCAATATTGCCAAAAAAAAAAAATATTTTCGCAAAGAAAGAGCAGCTCTCAGGAGCTGAAGCACATGCTGAAGTATCCTAAGTAATACTGGATTAAATACAAACCTTGAAAGTTGTATTTATTTTAAAGACTTTATTTTTTTATTTATATTTATTTATTTTTAAAGATTTCATTTATTTGACAGAGAGAGGCACAGCGAGAGGGGCAACAGAAGCAGGGGGAGTGGGAGAGGGAGAAGCAGGCTTCCCGCTGAGCAGGGAGCCCAACATGGGGCTCGATCCCAGGACCCTGGGACCATGACCTGAGCCAAAGGCAGACGCTTAATGACTGAGCCATCCAGGTGCCCCAAGACTTTATTTTTTTAAAGCAGTTTCAGATTTCTAGCAAAATTGAGAGAAAAGTAGAGAGATTTTCCTTCTACCTCCAGTTTGCCCACATGCACAGCCTCCCCCATTATCAACATCCCCCACCAGAGTGGTCCCTTTGTTACAATTACTGAACGTATATTAACACATCATTAAAATGTATCTGTATGGTAATTTTCCATTTATTATGCCAAATAATACTAGGTTTTTTATAGTAGAGATCACACTTAAATATGCCAGTTCAAAGAAAAGTATTACATAATAGTGCAGGTGATACACTAACATGGGAAAAATTCTGGAGGTGGTTCTTGAATAACTGAAGTTTGGAAAATACTGAACTTTTGTTTTCTTTTTGCTTTTATTTTTCTTCATAGGGCTCTTGAGTGAGTCCCATTTGTTTCAGTGGCTTTAAATACTGCCGGTATATTGAAGTCTCCCAAATACATGTCTGTCTTCTGAGATTCTGAGTCATAATGGGCCTGAGTGCCCACAGGCTCACCTGGCCAAATGTGAACTCATTTTTTTAAATTATAAAACTGCTTCCTCAGGTGTTCCCAGTCATGATTAATGGCATCCCTCCCCCATTCCCCCCCCCCCCAAGTTAGCAACCCCAGAGGTTTCCTTATCTCACCCTCTCCCATCCTATTTCTTCCTATGTAGAATCCTTTTGCAAATTCTGTGGCTTCTTTTTCTTCAATCTCCTTTGCGTCTGTTCTCTTTTATGTACATCAACAGCACTGAAAGTCCAGCCCTCAAAATCCGTCTCTTTTTTTTTTTTTTTT